>NC_134687.1:25461249-25633749 GCF_050947455.1 Rhinoderma darwinii | reverse complement strand
GTGTTTATTTAGGATGACTTTTGTTCTGGCTTTTTTCTGTGCTGGGGGCTTGCTAGCAGACGATGTGATCTTATTACAAGATGCGGTACGTATGCGGTACGTATCTGCGTTAGGCGATCCAAAACGGATCAGACTGGTAAGGGAGAGTGGATGTCACTTGGGTGTTTGGGGGGCGATATGTGTCCTGTAGCGGCTGTCCGGGACCTTTGGTACCGGAGGCCTGTGAAAAAAAAACTGTTTTTGATACATGCCAATGGCCTGTCCCTTACCCGCTTCCAGTTTACGGCAGTTTTTAAACTTGTCTGAAGAAGTTGGGTTTGCCAGCAAAAGAGTTTGGGACGCACTCTTTTAGAATAGATGCGGCTTCTGAGGCCGACTCGCTGGGTTTGGGTGTGATCAGGCGTTTGGGTCAGTGGAAATCTGACTGCTATAAAAGTCTTATGTGAGGCCTGATTTGGTTTGTTAGTTTTCCTTTTGGTTTTTCATTCCCCCTTTCCTTTTCCCTGTCTTTCTGTCTTGACAGGTGTTTCCAGGCCACAAATATGGATAGTTGGACATTCCTATGTTTATTGGGCCTCTAGGTGCACTGCTTGGCACCCCCTTGGTTCCAATTTGGGTCTCAAACATGGTGATGTATACTGGAGAGGCTTAAGGGGATTACAGTGGGTACAGCGGTTGCCTGAAATAGTCTCAATCAGCTGGGATGTCATGGGTCCAGTGATCCTCATTGTTCATGTAGGGGGTAATGACTTGGGTCAGATCAAGTTGGCAGAACATTTGTCCCTGATGAAGACTGATTTAGATCGCTTGAGGGGCCTCTTCACTCGGTGCTTGGTGGTTTGGTCAGAGGTGAGATCTCGCACTTATTGGAGGAACACGAGGGATGTTTCGGGGGATCGAGAGGGCCCGCCGACTCTTGAACATTCGTATATCTCGTTTCATGCACTCCCTGGGTAGTCTAGCATTTCGCCATCAGGAGTTAGAAGGCGACGACGCAGGTTCGTTGTGCCCGGACGGTTTTCACCTAAATGACATCGGACTGGATATTTTTCTGTTGGATCTGATGGATGGTGCAGAAAGGGGCTTGGCTTTGTTGGGTGGGGGTGGTCGGTGAATCGAGGAGGTCTCTTGTTTCACCTCCTTAGCGGAGCTATGGTCTTGAAGGCGGGATAGGACACCCCACATGCCCGCTGCTGGGCAGCAGGCAGGGCGTTTACAGGAAACAAGGTTTAATAATGATAGTTATGCCTTCAGGCCAATTGTTTAAAATCATTGGATATAATTAATAAAGCGGTGGCCATTCCCCAAATTTACCATCACGAAATGTTCGAGTCATTATTTATTTAAGTATATCATCTGGAGCGCATATATAAAAGGTGTGGACTTTCCATGCAGTCTCAGGTCTACACCAAGGAAATGTTGCCACCAAACACATCATCAACGGTTACAACAAAACCTACATCAAGGAAAGATATCAGATTCCTGACAGATGGCTGAGATCGGGTTTCTGCATCATTCATGATTGTACCCGGGTTCCCATGTCAATGGTATTTATCGGCTGTCATGTTAAGACTTGCTGCTTGGCAGTGTATTAAAAGGGGGATTTTACAGAGTTTAGAATTAAATCTTACACAAAACAGAATTGGACACCGTATTATTTCCTGTAGGGAAAAACATGTCCAGATACCTAATGCTACAATGGGTTATGTGTATGATGATGATTCAACGGTTGTCAGGGCTATACATTAACAAATTTATTATTTTCGTTTTCTGTTCTAAATATATATATATATATATATATATATATATATATATATATATATATATATCAGAAAAAGAATGGCGACAGCACACTGCGACACTAATGCCACCTAAACCACTAAATATAAATAAATATGCATTACTGCTAAATCTACTTGTAATAGGGAGGTTCTTAGTGCACATTTTGATCAAATTGTGTGAGCCCACCTGCCACGACAAGGCGAACCTCTGTAAGGTGGGAACCTACGCTGCACATACACCCAGAACCGGGACTAAGCCTACATATATATCTGGGGATGGTAGGAACCAGCATTGAACTGATTAAAATCACCCAGGGCAGAATGGAAGGAGTGCAAGAACAACAAGTGGAGGCCGTCACTAACCCCACATATATGGATCACATAAACAACAAAAATTTATATATATATATATATATATTTATATATATATATATATATATATATATAACCTGCATTGAGCACACTCTTCTACCTATGATCTGAGAAAAGAAACCATGCACAGGGGTCACAGCAATCGGACATTGGTGACATATCGTAGAGATGTTTCAGAAACTGTAAGGGAATGTATCCTCAGGAACTGACATAATGAAACCCCTTGCCGCCACGGACGTTTTTGGGATTTTCATTTTCACTTTTTCCTCCCCACCTTCCAAAACGCAGAATTTTTTTTATTTTTCCGAAGATATAGCCATATGAGGGTTTGGTTTTTGCGGGACAAGTTGTAGGTTTTTTCATGGCACCATTTATCGTACGATATAATATACTGGGAAAATGGAAAACATTTCTTTGTGGGGTGGAATAGGAAAAAAAAAAACAGTGATTCCTACATTGTTTCTAGGATTTTGTATTTATGGCGTTCATCGTGCGGTAAAAACGACATGTTAGCTTTATTCTGCAGGTCAATAGAATTACGGCGATACCAAATTTATACAGTTTTTGTGTTTTACTGCTTTTACAAGGAAGAAACGGATAGTTAAAACTAAAATTTATTTTGTGTCGTAATATCCCGAGAGCCATAACTTTTTTTTCTTTTTTTCGTCGATTAAATGGTATAAGGGCTTTTTTTTTTTCCGGTACGAGCTGTAGTTTAGATTAGTACAATTTTGGGGTACATGAAGCTTTTTGATCACTTTATTTCTTTTTTTGTGGGAATTTTGTTTTTCTACACCATTTGCCGTGCGAGTTAAATAACGTTATATTGTAATAGTTTGTACTTTTCTGGATGCGGCAATACCAGTTATGTTAATTTTTTCTTTTTTTACATTGCCTTTATGGGGAAAATAGGAAAAGAGGTTTTTTTGTGGACGTTCTGTCAGTAGTCTCCCTATGGGACTTGTGTTCCAGTGATAGTTGGATCGCTTGAGCCATATACAATACTAATGTATTGCAGTATATTGTAATTCTGACACACTCCTCTTAAGCCCAGGACTTACAGGAGTACAAAGAAAATAAACCTGGGGGCCTTCATTAGAACCCCCAGACTGTCATGACAACCATCGGCACCCGGCAATCGCATTACAGGGGGGGGGGGGTGCGATGCAACATCACAGGGGCCACCCTCCTGTTTTCAATAGCTTAAATGCTGCGGCCGCTTTTGACCGTGGTATCTAAAGGGTTAAAACGAACGGGATCCCATTTGTTGCGTTGAAGTGTGGGCTGACTCAAACAGCCAACAGGCTGAACTAATGGAGCGGGCTCAGCTATGAGCCCACTCCATTATCCCCACCCGACCTCTGCCGTGTATATATACAGCGGATGCCGGGAAGGGGTTAAACCAGGCTTTTATTAAAAACATTTTTTTTTTACATTTTGGTGCTTTTTTTTCATTCTTTATGTCAATTTTCACATAAAAAAATAAATAAATCTTAAAATATTGCTGATTATCCACTGGCCAATAGAGCTGACGCTTCCTGTATTCTGCAGCTCACTTGTCAACTTTGCTGTGTAGACTTGTACAGGGTCGAGAGGTCAGGGAAATTTAGTGACAGCTCTATGGCGGGAGGATACTATACACTAAACTGTCCCATGTCTCTAGGGGAGAGGGCTGTATATCACTTCCTGGAGACTGTAATAATCTAGGACATTTCTCTCCATTGACTTCCAGTTAGAAATCTACATTTTTCCAATATCAGTCCTTTATTATTAAAAAAAAACAACATAAATAAACTATACAGAATTGGTATCGCCGCGTCCGTAACGACCTGATCTACAAAACTATTTTGTTATATTATGAACGCCATAAATGAAAATAATAAACCGTACCAGAATCACAATTGTTTGGTCACTTCACCTCCCAAAAAATGGAATAGAAAGAGATCAAAAAGTCGCATGTACCTGAAAATGGTCCTGATCAAAACTACAGTTCGTTACGCAAAAAATAAGTCCTCGCACGGCTTTCTCGATGGAAAAATAAAAAAAGTGCTGGCTCTTAGAATAAGGTAACACAAAAAGTAAATGATTTATTATAAAAAAAGTATTTTATTGTGCAAACGCCATAAGACATAAAAAAAACTATAAACATCTGGTATCGCCGTAATCGTATCGCCCCGCAGAATAAAGTGAATATGTCATTTATAGCGCACGGTGAACGCTGTAGTAAAAAAATTGTAAAATTGCTGTTTTTTAGTCACCACGCCACCTAAAAATAGAATAAAAACTGATCAAAAAGCCGCATGCACCCCAAGAAAACTACAATCAATTCCTCAAGGGGTCTAGTTTCCAAAATATGGTCACTTTTAAGGGGTTTCCCCTGTACTGGTACCTCAGAAGCGACATGGCGCCCAGAAACTAATCCAGCACAATCTACATGCCAAATAGCGCTCCTGGCTTTCTGAGCTCTGCCGTTTGTCCAACCAGCAGTTTATGACCACATGTGGGGTATTGCCGTAATCTGGAGAATTTGCTTTACAAATGTTGGGGGGCTTTTTCTCCTTTATTCCATGTAAAAATGTAAAATTTGTACCTTTTATCAGAAATATGTGATTTTCAATTGCACAGCCTAATTCCACAAAATGCAGCAAAAAAACCTGTGGGGTCTAAATGCCCACTATACCCCTCGGTAAGTTCCTAGAGGGGTGTAGTTTGCCAAATAGGGTCACTTTTGGGGGGGGGTTTCCACTGTTTTGGCGCCACAAGACCTCTTAAAACCGGACATGGTGCCTAAAAAAAAAAAAAAAAAAAAAAAAAAAAAAAAAAAAAGAAGGAGGCCTCAAAATCCTCTAGGTGATCCTTTGCTTTGGAGGCCGGTGCTTCAGTCCATTAGCACACTAGGGCCACATGTTGGATGTTTCTAAAAACTGAAGAATCTGATAAACATGGAGTTGCATTTCTCTGGTTAGACCTTCTGATTTACAGAAAAAAAATTTAATACAAAGTATTTTCAGACAAAAAAAAAAAAATTTGTAAAGTTCACCTCAACTTTGCTTTAAATTCCTGTGAAACGCCTAAAGGGTTAAGAAACTTTCTAAAATGCTGTTTTGAATGCTTTGAGGGGTCTAGTTTTTAAAATGGGGTGTTTAATGGGGGTTTCTAATATAGAAGGTGCTCAAAGCCACTTCAGAACTGAACTGGTACCTAAAAAAAAAAAAAAAAGCCTTGAAATTTTCTTCAAAATATAAGAAATTGCTGCCTATGTTCTAACCCTTGTAACGTCTTAGAAAAAAATGAGAATGTTCAAACAACGATGCCAACATAAAGTAGACATATGGGTATTATTATCTGTCTTACAAGCAGATACATTAAAATTCAATTTTTTCTATATTTTGCTATTTTTCACAAATAAACACTGAATGTAAATCGACCAAATTATACCACTAACATAAATCCCAATGTGTCACAGGAAAACACATTCTCAGAATCGCTTGGATAGGTATAAGCATTCCAGAATTATTACTGCATAAACGGACACGTCAGATTTGAAATGGTCTCTAAGCCTTACGGCCCAAACTAGGCTGCGTCCTTAGGTTAAAGAGGCTCTGTCACAACATTATAAGTGGCCTATCTTGTACATGATATGATCGGCGGTGTAATGTAGATTACAGCAGTGTTTTTTTATTTTTGACGGAGTTATGACCTATTTTAGCTTTATGCTAATGAGTTTCTTAATGCCCAACTGGGCGTGTTTTACTTTTTGACCATATGGGCGTTGTGGAGAGAAGTGTATGACGCTGACCAATCAACGTCATACACTTCTCCCCATTCATTTATTCTGCACATAGTAAGGTGTGTGTGTGTCAGTGAATATACATTACCTCCAGCCAGGACGGGGGGGTGGTGTGTGTGTGTGTGTGTGTGTGTGTGTGTGTGTGTGTGTGTGTGTGTGTGTGTGTGTGTGTGTGCACATAGTGATCTTGCGTTGTTCACTATGTGCAGAATAAATGAATAGGGAGAAGTGTATGACGCTGATTGGTCAGCGTCATACACTTCTCTCCACAACGCCCACATGGTCAAAAAGTAAAACACGCAAAGTTGGGCATTAAGAAGTCATTAGCATAAAGCTAAAACAGGTCATAACTCCGTCAAAAATGATAGTTTTTCTAAATAAAAAAAAAACACCGCTGTAATCTACATTATAGCGCCGATCTCCTTATGTACAAGATAGGGCACTTATAATGTGGTGACAGAGCCTCTTTAAGGCCCTTTTACAACAGCCAAACACAGAACGCTCGTTCCCGATTATTGCCCTGTATGAGCAAACACTCGTTTATCGGCTGATTGTATCGTTTATGCAGCTTGAAATATCATCGTTGTTGACAGCACATGTTCCTGTGTGTAAACATTTAAAAAAAAGTATGATGACGAGCGATCATAGTAATGAGCGTTTGTCCCCATAGATAGCTCCTTGATTGGCGCTCCTCTACGCGGCCCACGTCAGGCCGTGTAAGAGGACCCCTACAGTCATATCATATAATCCAGACCTGCGTTCACATTTCGGCAGGCTTCAGAGCTGAAATTACCCAGCATTCCAGGGGCGGGAAAACATAGATGCAATCGAATCGCCAGTAGGATGATGCCTATTTTGAAGTAGCAAAGCGCAGCTGCACAGGTTGAAGAATGTCCACCGCTGCAGCATTCCCTGCTTATACAGAATGCTCTGGAGATTTGCATTCTGGGGAAAAATCTGATGTGGAAACGTTAACTCCGGTAAACTCTTAGGAGCATGTCTGACAACAAGCCGTCGACTGTTTCCAATAACAAGCAGCAGAATGCAGTGAGTTTAGACCTGGAGCATAATACAGGCTGTAATTCAAAATCAGTAGAAGATAAGTAATGTGATGTATTTATAGGGTTACTCAACGGTTTATGTAAATTAATTACATTCAGAAACTAACATTGTGTTCAAAAGTGAACATTAGTTGTAATTTTGGAATCCAACTGCATGAACTTTTACCAGTGATGTCCTCTTCCCTATACTTGGATCGATTTTCCTATCCCAAGCACAGACACATTAGGGCCACTTAACCTTACAGCATTTTTGGAGTATAAGGACACATGAACGCATGGGGAACATATACACTCTATGCAGAAATTTGATCCCAGGACTACGAGGTAACTGTTGTAACCACTGAGCCACTCTTCCTGCATGGAAACATGAGGTCTCCTGATTTACATAGCAAACCTAGATTTGTATATTTGCTTTTCTCTCTTGTTGGCTAACATCTGGCCCAACAAGTAGTGACAGGAAGAGAACTTTGGTTGACCTTAATGAACCACAAGGAATTCAAACCAGGGTATTTCACGAGAGCTGCCACCACAGAACAGACTGGATATATATTTATTCAAATGCAACACGTTTCGAAGATTAAACAGTTGGATCAATCAGGAAACGCGTTGTGTGTGTCAACTTGATGCATTTTACTTTGGACTATATCCAGTTCCTTCAATGGTGGCAGCGACCGTGAAATACCCTGGCATGCATTACTTGTGCTAGGGCTATCATTGGAGGAGTAGCCACGTGTCTTTTGAGGATCGGTCCTTCTGAAGAACATGGCTTTACCAGTGTTGTGTCTGGTTGATGCACAACATAGAAAGGTGAGCAGCTTCACATGGTGGTACCTTACCATTTATATTTACACACCTTACCATGGAGTCCCCATGTTGAGATCTTTTTGTTAGTTGATTTTCAGACTGTAGACCAAAATTGTTGATTCGATGTGTGGTCATTTTGTAAATACATTGTATTACTGGTACTGATCCTGGAATAAAGTCCATTTACAATTCTGCTGGTTGCTATTGGAAACTGTCAACAACCTTGTCGACAGACAGACACTCTCCTAGCATCTTAAAAAGGATCTATCTCAAATTAGCATAACTCAAAAATTGCTCATAACTTGCTCAAAAATTACAGTTTTTCAAAATAAAAACCACGGTTATCTACATTACAGATTATGTAGGAGATAGGGCAATAATAATGAGGTGACAGAGCCTCTTTAAATGAACTCCTTAATTGCAGGGGGACAGTTAGTTCTTCCTTCATTAGGGTCTTCTTACATGGCTGGTAGTGGACCAGGCGAAGGTCTATGGGACAGCTCGTTGATCGGCACTCGCTTGCTCCTTTCACAATGAGCTATGTACGGTAATCAAGTGCTCGGTGCTGCGATCGCACATCCCCATACAATTCTATAATGTCTGCTGACAACAATAATATTTTTGACTGCATAAACGATACAATCAGCCAATGACCGGCGTTTGCTCGTTCAGCGGCTGATTGTTGCCCTGCTAACAAAAGACAATGATCGGGAACGGGTGTTCTGTGAACACTCCTTTACGCGATAATTGGCTGGTGTAAAAGGGCCTTTACTTTAAAGGGAATGTGTCGCTATAATTTTTTTTTTTCAGTTAAACCGTTAGTATTTAAGAGATTAAGCATTGTTTTAATTTTTTCACAATTCAGGAAATATTATAAATTAGATTCTAATTTATAACATTTCCATGTGCTGGTCACTAGAGGGAGCAATTCCCAAAATTGCAGCATTGCAATGTGGTAAAGCAACCTCATTGCTTTATGCTGCAAATTTGGTGTAGACACACACGCTCTAGTGAGCTCACACAATCCCCCCTCCCTTATCCTGGCTAGTGCCAGGAGAAGGAGGTGGTTGAATCTTCTAATCCTCCTACACTGTGCATTCGCTCAGAAAATGGCAGCACACAGTGTAGGAGGATTAGATACAGTGGTAATCAGACAGAATAACACAAACATAATACACACATCACATACACAAACATAACTTACCTGCTCCTGCCGCCGCTGCTGCCTCCGATCCTACTCCTCGCGTCTTCGCTGCCTGAAACATATGTCCGGAAGCCGCAACCGGAAGTAGTCACCTTACTGTCCGGCCGCGGCTTCCAGTCCACATGAAAATGGTGCCGGATGTCGCTCTGCAGAAGACCTTCCTTTTGGACTGTGTGGGAGCGGCGCATGCGCCGTTCCCACACAGACGGCGTGCACCATAGTGAATGGAACGGCTCCCGTTCGCATTCTCTATGGGGATGTATGTGCCGCATTCCATCTCTGTATGTGTCGTTAATCGACACATTCAGAGATGAAAAAAAAAAATGCCAGCCCCCATAGAGAAGTAAAAAGAAGAAAAAAGTAAAACACAAAAACACAAATAAATAAAATGTATTTTAATAACATACTGAAAGCAAATTTATATCCAAAAAAATGTTTTCGCGGCACCTTCCCTTTAAAGTGTCGTGTACAGTTGGCGCCTCTCAGAATAAAAATCACTAACATTTCTATAGCTGCCAAGAAGAAGTCTGCTGCTCATAAAACGTACATTATGTAATGAGCCAAGGAAGAAATATTAAGAAATGCAAATCCTTTCCGCAGCCTCATAAATCTGTGAATCGCATTGTATAAATGTTTATAAACACCACAGCGGAGCAGACATCGAATTATAATCCTTGTTGCTTTGGATGTGATTGACATCTCGCTGACCTTGGCCAAGTCATGGCTCCACATTCAGAAAACAATGTGCTAAAAAGCCAGGGTAAATAGCTCACCTGTACGGTCATTAAACAGGAAAACGCTTGTTACATTGTATTCTGGTTACACCCTGCTGCTTATTATGGGTCAGACAAGCGCTTGGAGAGTCCACGGATCAGTGAACCTTATGAAAAGTGTGACTGAGGAGGCTATTATACACCTTCGTGTCCTTTTGGCCTCCGGCTGAAATACATCTGTAAACCACGCGCAAAAAAAAAAAAAGCATGGAATAGCTTCATAAACTAAGCTATTCCATCCTACAGAGTCCAGTAAAAAGTATATTCACGTTAAAGTATACATTTCTGGAACTCCCCCGGCGTACACACTAAACAGACATCACAGACATGATGTGAACAGGGCCTTATGGTGCTCTGCAGCAGCTGAGGTGTGTATGAGGCCCAGTTCACACAGAGTTTTTGAAGCAGATTTTGACGAGGAAACCAAGGTCTTTTTTCCGCTGCAGTATTTAGCCACTTGCAGTAAAAAAAAGTGACATGCTCGTTGTTGCTGTAGTTCCGCCTCTGACCTCCCATTGAGATTAATGGTAGGCAGAAAAAGCATTTTTCGTCCGTGGCGCTCAATGGCCGCAGGCAAAAAAATGCAGCGAGAATCATGGCAAGAGTTTGCAGGCAGGTCAAAATCTGCCTTAAAATTCGTGAATGAATTTTGCGGCATATTTTTTCAACTGAAAAAAACCTCAGTGTAAACAGGGCATTATAATGTTCTGCAGCAACGAAGGTGTATATTTTAATGTTCTGCAGCAGCTGGTACACAGATCTGTAGAACACACACTGCAGCCACAGAAAAAAAGAATGTTTTTTTTTATTTTTTTAAAACATGGGGGAGCACAAAGGCAATTAATCAGTGGTTGGCACAAGAAGAACTTTCTGCAAAAATGTTCTGTGACAGACTGTTTCTGCCTGAAGAGATAAACATAGTCTATGTAGCGTGACTTACAGTTGAAAACATAAGTTTCCATACACTTTAGGCCCTGTTCACACGGAGTTTTTTGCAGGAGGAAAATTCCTCCTGTAAAAACTGACCCTGGAGGTTTTCATGTTTGATGTGGTTTTTGACGTGGTTTTTGACGTGGTTTTTGAGGCGGTTTTCCAGGCGGTTTTTCAGGCTGTTTTTGCCGAGGTTTTCACACGCATGAGGCTGGGTTCACACAACCATGTTACGTCCATAATGTACGGAACGTATTTCGGCCGGAAGACCCGGACCGAAGACAGTGCAGGGAGCCGGGCTCCTAGCATCATAGTGATGTACGACACTAGGAGTCCCTGCCTCTGCGTGGAACTACTGTCCCGTACTGTAATCATGATTACAGTACGGGACAGTTGTCCTGCAGCGAGGCAGGGACTCCTAGCGTCGTACATCACTATGATGCTAGGAGCCCGGCTCCCTGCACTGTCTTCGGTCCGGGTCTTCCGGCTGAAATACGTTCCGTACATTACAGACGTAACATGGTCGTGTGAACCCAGCCTGACAGCCTTCTGTCAACGGATCTGTCACCATTGAAATGAATGGTGATGCAAACGGAACTTACTTCACACTTGCCTTTCCGTTGAGGGGTTCCCCTGACTGAAAGCACCGACGGAACCCCTGAGCAGAAACCACGCTGATGTGAACAGGCCCACATTAAAAAAAACATTGTTTTCTGTTTGCATCATCATTGACTTCAATGCTGATGGATCCGTTGCTAATGGGATTCCCTACACTGCGGTATTGGTTCAGTCGAAACGACAGAACCCTTTGCACAACGGGGACAAACAGAAACCATTAGCAACGGATCTGTCACCACTTCACACTTGCCTTTCCGTTGAGTGAAAGCACCGACGGAACCCCTCAGCGGAAACCACGCTGATGTGAACAGGCCCACATTAAAAAAAAAAAAAGTATACTTACTTCTTGAATCAATTTCCCAACATCAATGTCCATTCGGTGGTACACCTCTGCTGTCGTCATTTCTGTTCCTGAAATGTTAAAAAAAAATAAAAAAGAGATGACATACATGAACAACTGCATAACAAAATTAAAAATAAAAAAATTGAAAAAAAAAATCTAAAAAAAAAATAAAAAAAAAAATTCTAAAAAAAAAAATGCACAGCTCCATACATGTATAGCATGTATGGAACATAGGAGCAAGTGCACTTACTTGTATTTGGATGCAGGACTTCGGTTTTCTGTATCCCTGAGTTCTGTCCACGATGTTTTTCAGCCTCCACGAGCAGACAGGAAATGACAGCCCCTTTCTGGGCTGGACTAGCAGCAGGAGACTGCAAGAAACTCCTCCAAAACTCTCGGCAATATACTCGTCAGAAAACACCTCACTAGTTCGAGGTGTTTTTTGACGTGTCCCCATTGCTTTCAATGCGGTTTTGGACGCGGAAACCGCATCAAGAAGGGTCATGTCCCTTCTTTTTGCCGCGAGGCGTTTTTTTTACTCGCGGTAAAAAAACGCCTCCGTCTCCCATTGAAATCAATGGGAGTCATTTTGGGTCGTTTTTGGCGCGTTTTCCGACGCGTTTTCCGCGTCAAAAAACGTGTCAAAAAACTCTGTGTGAACAGGGCCTTAGCCGTTCATTAAATCTCAGTTTTTCACAATCCCTGACATTTAAAAAGAGGCTCCGTCACCACATTATAAGTGGCATATCTCCTACATAATCTGATCGGCGCTGTAATGTAGAGAACAGCAGTGGTTTTTATTTTGAAAAGCGATCATTTTTGAGCAAGTTATGAGCAATTTTAGATTTATGCTAATTACTTTCTTAATGATTAACTGGGCGTTGTACAGAGGAGTTTATGACGCTGACCAATCAGAGCCATACACTTCTCATTGTTCCAGCCCAGCTTCTTTCAATGCACAAACACACTGTAACAATGGGCTGGAACAATGAGAGGCGTATGACGCTGATTGGTCACCGTCATACACTCCTCTGTACAACGCCAGTTGGTCATTAAAGGGGTTGTCCGAAATACCATCATATTTTCAAAAACCCCTTTAATGCATGTAATTTATAAATGTAAATACATTTGTAATATACTTACATTTTCCAAAGTGGCCCCGTTTCCAGATCCTGCCGTGGGGAACTTGACGGGTGACGTCTCTCTGCACTGGCTCTGCCGCTTTGTTGATCTTGAATTATTTTCCAGGTATACGACACGGCACTTGTGACATGGTGTATATCGGCTTGTTCTGTTGTAACGCGCATGCACGGCCCCTGCTCTTATCTCGAGAACATCAGGGACCGCGAGAACAGCAGTGACAGCGAATTACGGGCTGTGAGGCAGAACAAGCCGATATACACCACGTGACAAGTGACGTGTCGTATACCCAGCAAAGAATTCAAGATCAACAAAGCGGCAGAGCCAGTGCAGAGAGTCACCAGTCAAGTTCCCCACGGCAGGATGTGGAAACGGGGCCACTTTGGAAAATGTAAGTATTTTACAAATGTATTTACATTTATAAATGGCATGCATTAAAGGGGTTTTTGAAAATATGGTGGTATCTCGGACAACCCCTTTAAGAAACTAATTAGCAATTTTAGATTTATGCTTATAACTTGCTCAGAGCCTCCTTTCTCACACACGTTTTTTTTCAGTTCTGCCAATACATTTTCTTTGGGATTGAGGTCAGGGCCTTGTGATGGCCCCTCCATTACCTTCACTTTGTGGCTCTTAAAGGGAATGTGTCGCTAAATTTTTATTTTTTTTAGTTAAACATTTATTATTGGAGTGATTACACATTTTAATTTTTTCACAAGTCAGGAAAGATTATAAATTAGATTCTAATTTATAACATTTCCATGTGCTGGGCACTAGAGGGAGCAGTTCCCAAAATTGCAGCATGGTCAATGTGGTAAAGCAACCTCATTGCTTTATGCTGCAAATTTGGGGTAGACACACTCTAGTGTCCTCACACAATCCCCCCTCCTTTATTCTGGCTAGTGCCAGGAGAAGGAGGGGGTTGAATCTTCAAACCTCCTACACTGTGTGCAACCATTTTCTGAGCGACTGCACATCGTAGGAGGATTAGATACAGCGCTCAGCAGACAGTATCACACGCACATAATACACACATCACATACACGAACATAAATTACCTGCTCCTGCCGCCGCCTCCGCTCCTATTCCTTGTGCCTTCGCTTCCTTGAACATATGGCCAGAAGCCGCGGCTGGAAGTAGTCATCTTACTGTCCGGCAGCGGCTTCCGGTCCACATGAAAATGGCGCCGGATTTCGCTCTGCGAACGAGCTTCGTTTTGGTCTGTGTGGGAGCGGCGCATGCGCCGTTCCCACACAGACGGCGTAGGCTGCAGAGAATGGAACGGCTCCCGTTCGCATTCTCTATGGGGTTGTATGTGCCGTATTCCATCTCTGTATGTGTCGTTAAATCGACACATACAGAGATGAAAAAAAAATGGAAGCCCCCATAGGGAAGTAAAAGAAAAAAGTAAAAAGTAGAACACAAATAAATAAATGTTATTTTATTATCATACTAAAAGCAATATGATAAAAAAATAATTTCATGACACCTTCCCTTTAAAGGGAGTCTGTCACCAGAATGTTCATATTAAACTGATAACAGGGATTGTACAGGAGACTAACCTGTTTCTAACATTTATTTTAGCTTTCTGCTTACTGCCTACTTTTTAGAGAAATACATTTTGTTAACTTTATGCTAATGAGCACTTCGGTGCAATGAGGGCGTCACCGTTGCTCCTATGTCGCTCCCCAGTTCAACCCCCCTCCCTTCTTACATTGAATGGCAGGGGCCAGGCAACGTAATCGGCGTGTTCATGCCTGGCCCGTACTCTCTAACGCGCACCCGTCCCTGTTCTTTACTCGGCGCATAATGCACCGTGCCTCTGCAAGTTGGAAGTGCTGGATGAGCAAAGACACTTCTACTCTCTGAAGTGGGAGGAGAGGGTGGTGTTCAAGTTATGCCTCAATTCCGCATGCCCCGATGGTTACATATATAAAATGATTACGTGGGTTGCATAAATATAGGAATGATGGGGGTCATCATCCCTGTGTATTACCCCCATCATCCCTGTGTATAACCACCATCATTCCTGTATATAACCTCCATCATCCCTGTATAGGATGTGGGTAATACAGTGTTGATGGGAGTTATATACAGGGATGATGGGGGTTATGTACAGGGATGATGGGGTTTACACAAAGGGATAATGGCGGTTAAACACAGGGATGATGGAGTAATATACAGGGATGATGGAGTAATATACAGGGATGACGGGTGTTCTATTGTCCCTGTGTATTATCCCATCATCCCTGTATATAACCCTCATCCCCGTGTGATAATTACTGGGTGTGAGTGACCGTGCAGGGAGCTGGGTGCCTGTAATCACAGCAGAGAATGACCTGTGAAAATAGAGGGGCGTGGCAGTATGCAAATAGCGGAGATGCTATTCGAGGAAGGGGTGTAAGCTGTCTCCTCAGCTGCAGCAAGGGATCATGGGTATGGTGGGTTACAAGACAGGAAACAGCCAGGACCAGGAGCAAGGGATGTAAGCAAACAGGAAGAGCAGCAATGACGATTGAGATCAAACAGAGACTGGTTGGAAGGTTAGTAGGGGGTTTTAGGGAAGGCAAACCAAGGTTGGGGGAAATATTTTCGAATTTTTATTTTTCCTGTCCAACCCCTTTAAAAAAAACAAAAGGCAATGAATTCAATAGTGTACTTGGCCTTTAACCCCTTAATGACCACCAATACATCTTTTCACGGCGGTCATTAGTGGGATTTATTCTGATGCAATAGCCTTTTCACGGCGCTGCATCAAAATAAATAAACAGAGCAGGGAGCTGTTAAATCTCCCTGCTCTGATACCAGAGGTAGCTGAGGGCTAGGGTAATCCCTGCTTGAACGAGTGAGATCGATAGTAGTATCGATCTCACCCGTTTAACCCCTCAGATGCGGTGCTCAATAGCGTGCGCCGCATCAGAGTTGTTTTTGGGAGAGGGAGGGAGCTCCCTCTCATCCAACTGACACCCGGCGATAAGATCACCGAGTGTCTGTGTCTCCGATGGAAGCCGGGGGCCTAATAAAGGCCCCCCAGGTCTGCCCGTAGTGAATGCCTGCTAGGTCATGCCAGAGGCATGTCCTAGCAGATGCCTGTCCGTTTTAAACGGACAGGCAGTAATACACTGCAATACAGAAGTGTTGAAATGTAATATGCGATCATCCAATCGCTTTTATAATAAAGTCCACTAGTGTGACTAGTAAAAAAATAAGTTTAATAAAGTTAATAAAAAATTTAGAAAAATTAAAAAAAACACTTTTTCCCCATACAAACTGCTTTGCTATTAAAAAACCTCAAAATAAAGCAAAAAAGTTACACATATTTGGTATCGCCGCGTCCGTAACGACCCCGAATATAAAGATATGACATTATTTAGCCCGCACGGTGAACGCCGTAAAAAATGTAAAACAATGGATAAATTGCTATTTTCTGTTAATCCTGATTTAAATTTTTATTTTTTTTTTATTTTTAAGAAAAAGTTATGAAAGTCGCATCTACTCCAAAATGGTACTAATAAAAACTACAAGTCGTCTCGCAAAAAAAACCAACTCATATACAACTGCAACGGCGGGATAAAAAGAGTTACGGCTCTTCAAATATGGAGACAAAAAAAACTAATAATTAAAAAAAACAAAAAAAATATATATGTTTTCACTGTGTAGTAAAGTAGTAAAACATACAAAATCTATACAAATTTGGTATCTTTGCAATCGTAACAACCCGTTGGATAAAGTTAGTGTTATTTATACCACACGGTAAACGGCATAGATTTAGGACGCAAAAAAAGTGTGGCAAAATGTCAGGTTTTTCTAGCCCCCCCCCCCAATAAAGTTAATCAATATGTACCCCAAAACGGTGCTATTAAAAAATACAGCTTGTCCCGCAAAAAACAAGCCCTTATACAGTTATGACGGAAAAATAAAAAAGTTATAGCTCTTCGAATGTGACAATGGAAAAACTTAAAAAAATGGCTTGGTCATTAGGGCCCAGAATGCAAGCAGGGGGAAGGGGTTGAAAGCTATATAAACCTTTAAAGGGAATTTGTCGCAAATTAATTTTTTTATTTTTTTAAGTGTCGTTACTTATTTCTATTATATTTTCTAAATTTTCTGCTGTATTTTTTTTTTTCTTCCATATGGTGGATAGTATTAAAAATTAAATAAGAATTTGACATGTTTTCCTATGTTGGCCACCAGAGGGAGCACTTCCCAGAATTACAGCAAGGTGAATAAGGCAAAGCAACTTGGCTCACAGCTGCCGTAAATGTGGGAGGCACTCACCCCCCCCTCCTACAAGCCAGGAAAAGGTGTCTTCAAATTGCTAAGCAGTGTCCGGCTGTCATTTTGGGTGTGATTCTGCAGCTGGCAGATGTTATAGGACACACCAAAAGGCTAAGGGTATGTTCACACGCTTACTAAACAAAGGGAAACCAGATCCTGATTTTCAGCCATTTTTTAATCAAACTCGCGTTTTTTACTGCCGTTTCTCTATGAAGTCAATGAAAAACGGCTCCAAAAACATCCCAAGAAGGGATGTGCACTTCATTTTGGCGGGCGTCTTGCGGTTTTTTACGTGCTGTTTTTGGAAAACGACAACGTAAAAAACGCCCCGTCGGAACAGACCACCATATTTCCCATTGAAACCAATGGGCAGATGCTTGCAGGTGTTCTGCTTCCGATTTTTTTAGCTGAAAATATTGCGTGTGAACATACCCTTAGAATGATGAAAGTGAATGACTGTTAAAGAGGCTCTGTCACCAGATTTTCAAACCTCTATCTCGTATTGCAGCAGATAGGCGCTGCAATGTAGATTACAGTAACGTTTTTTTTTTTTTTAAAAAAGTTAAGTACAAGTGGGCGTGTATTGTGTGTGTAACATCTGGCCGTTTTTACTTCTTTTACTAGCTGGGCGTTGTGAATAGAAGTGTATGATGCTGACGAATCAGCATCATCCACTTCTCTTCGTCAACACCCAGCTTCTGGCAGTGCACAGACACACAGCGTGTTCTCCAGAGATCACGCTGTGACGTCAATCCTGCCCCAGGTCCTGCATCGTGTCGGACGAGCGAGGACACATCGGCACCAGAGGCTACATCGACTTACCTGCAAACGCAGATGCTGCTGCAGAATCAACTGTAGCCTCTGTCGCCTGGTGCCGATGTGTCCTCGCTCGTCCGACACGATGCAGGACCTGGGGCAGGAAGTGACGTCACAGCGTGATCTCTCCAGAACACGCTGTGTGTCTGCACTGCCAGAAGCTGGGTGGTAACGAAGAGAAGTGGATGATGCTGATTCGTCAGCATCATACACTTCTATTCACAACGCCCAGCTAGTAAAAGAAGTAAAAACGCCCAGCTAGTAAAACAAGTAAAAACGGGTTTGAAAATCTGGTGACAGAGCCTCTTTAAATACACGGCGTGTGAACCTGTTGACTGCAAAAAAAATTTTTTGCACATTTTACGTGACAAAAACACATAAAAAAACCGCTTGATTACACTTGATTTTGCGTGTTGGTGTGTGTGTTGCTCACCGCTGATTCTTCATAACAGCTGATAAGCGGCTATGAAGTATCAGCGGCGCCCGTGCACACTCCGCTCTGCTACACGCACGCACACGGTTAAAGTCTTAAAGGGATCGTCCAGGAAAACATGGCGCCGCACCTGTCCTCAGGTCGTGTGTGGTACTACAGCTCTGTCCTATTCACTTCCATGGAGGTGAACTGCAATACCAGACACAACCTGAGGACAGGCGCGGCGCTGTGTCGCCAATCCGGACACCCCTTCTGTCCTGAGATGACCCGACGAGGGAGGCGGGTGTCAGAGCCACCCACCGACATCACTGCAGACAGAACCACACAACTACAGCATGAGGGCAGGGCTTGTCCTGAGTGCATTGTCTCTTGTTATGGACAGATTTATAGTCACATGAACCCCGTCTGCATCAGAACCGGTAACCTAGGTCCAATCACATGACAGAGGGGGATCACCAAAAACCCTGTGCACCCTCAGCCCGTCCATCCAGACCCTTCCTGGTTATATCGGCTTCTGGGAAAGCTGGGTGACCACCATTACCCCTCCTACTGGAGTGTGAGAGGTTCATTAGTCACATCCCCAAACAGTCTCAGCACAACTAGAGAGATTTACCGTTCAGGGGTCTGGGAAAGCTGGGTACCACACTAACAGCGGGCATTTTGTTATCACCCAGCTTTCCCAGGACAGGAACGTGTGATAAAAACCTGAATCACTGGTCGAGGAGAAAAACTCACCTCCCCCAGGACACCGGCAGACACCACAACACCAACTGTCGCTACACAGGGGGGACGCACAGTCACATCATGTGTGGACGGCAGACATCACAATACATAGAAGGATAAGCTGCGTCCTTTATACAGAGTCTCCTGCACGACTACACGGGTGGGGTCACGAGAGCGGCGGTCTGTGAGAGCGAGAGAGGGAGGGACAGACAGAGACACACACCTTACCTGCAGTGCAGCTTGTCTTCATAATGGCGCCTGCTATCTCCCTGCAAACAGCTTCTCTGCTGTGTGACTGACCTGCGTCTGCGCAGTACAGAGCCAGATAGCAGAGGGAATGGAAGGGAGCCGTTCATTGACTCCTATACATTGTAGCAGCCCCCATAGAGAAGTAAAAGTATGAATACATTAAAAAGTAGAAAGTGACAAGTAAATTTTTGGTTTACATTATATTAAAAGCAATATAATAAAAAAAAAACAAAAAAAAAAAAAAACATGACACCTTCCCTTTAAGTGTGTTTTTTTTCTTTTTAAATAAACAGCTCAGTCAGTGTGATTGGTGCAACTTTATAGGTTTTTTTATTAAAAATTAGTTTTACTTTTGTTAGATGCAGCTGCTCTGTATTCGCTATACAGAGAAGCTGTATCGTTCGCTGTGCCCTGGATCAATCAGTCCCGCGGACCTGCCGGGTTCAGGGTCAGCGGGGGATCCACCTGTAATCATATCTAAGGTCATAATTTTGTGTGAGATTACATGTGGATCCTGCGTGGAACCGCTGTCACTGAATCCGACAGTCCCGTGGACCTGACGGGTACAGGATTTAGCGAACGATACAGCTGCACTGTATAGAGAATACAGAGCAGCTGTATCTTAAAAAGTTAAACAAATTTTTTAAATAAAAAACTTTAAAATTGCACTAATCACACTGACTGACCTTTTTATTTCAATTTAAAACAACAATGTTCCCGTTTTCAGAAAGCTAGCAGCGATCGAGGCCCCATGTACATGACCGTAATTTTTGTTCCCAATTACGGATCGTAATTGCGGATCAAAGTACGGACCCATTCATTTCTATTGGCCACGGACTCCTTCCCAAATATTTACGGGATGGTGTCTGGGCCGTATAAATTATTGGTAAAAAATAGGACATGTCCTATTTTTTTGATTTTACTGACCGTTCTCCCATACTAATAAATGGCAGCACAGCTGTCCGCGGTCGGCCGGGTCTGTAATCGCGGATCGTGACTATGGGCACGGTCGTGTACATGGGGCCGGAGTCATTGAAATATATTCGTAATTTGCAGAACGTTTCAGCTTAACTTTTACTAAGGCCTGATTCACACGAACGTGTTAAACGTCCGTGGGATGGACGTTGAAACAGCGGCCGTCCCACGGACCTATGTAATTCAATGTGGCCGTTCACACAGCCGTGGTTTCAACAGACCGTGTGAAGGGTCCGTGGGAATATAGGACGTGTCCTATCTTTTCACGCATCTCTCCATAGACTCAACTATGGGGACTGCGTGACATCACGTCCCGCAGCGCTGAGCACGGATGCACCTCGGACGTGAAAAACTGCAGTTTTTCACGTCCGAGATGCGCAGCGCTCGTGTGAATCAGGCCTTAGTGGTGGATGATCTGGATTCACACATCGTGTATTTGTTGGGAGATTTTTGAGCCAAAGCCAGAAGTGGTGTCAAAACGAATGACAATATCAGGGAAAAATTTACGTTCCTTCTTCCTGGATCAAATTCTAGCTTTGGCGCAAAAATCTGTACAAAAAATGCGATGTGTGAATCTAGCCTAATTCAGACACTATGGCACGATCCATACAATCTATTTTATTACAAAGCTATACTTATTCATCCATTTTACATTTGTAAACATTTACATGGGATGGCTAGACGTGTCTACTAAACATAGTTGTAATGTGGACGACGCCAGGTTGCAGCTGTAAAGGCCCGGTTAATTATTTCTGGCACGACTGTAGAAGAGCATAAGCTCCTTGCTGAATCCAGCAGCTGAATGATCCGTCTGAAGCTACAGAACAGCTGTTTATATCTTGGCAGGACTCCGCCACCGCTGTGTAAGGCACTGTCTGCTACATTTATCATCTGGCACGGAGCCGAGTCCTCTGAATGTTAGTCCTTGAGTCTTAGCTCATTGGCTGTTTAAGGTCAAACAATCCGGTGCCCCCTTTCACAACTTTGCCAACCACGATACATGCGGACGGCGACTGCAGATGGTCCTTCGCACCTGTTAAAAATACAACAATTCTTGTATTAGAGGCGATGGTTATACACAGTTGTAGCCAAGATAAGAAACATCATGATCATGACCTGTGGTTATACAGAGATAAACCAGTTTCCTTTTTTATTTAATGCAATGCCAGCCACAGCCTGTGGAAAAGAGTGGCGCTGTATCTGGAAAAAAAGTTGATCTTTTTTTGAGTGTTTTCTACACAAATGTATTTTTTTTTTTCACTATAGAAAAGTCCTGACAAACTTCAATACCGCTTTTCTGCCCTCAGTTCAGTTTAAATTCTGCCTTGAACTGAAGACTTGAGTGACAGTCTGGTTGCTATGGGTGCGTTGCCTAACAACCAAAGCCCGGCAGCAAGTCCCTAGCAACCAGTCTGTCTCGAATTACTAACGTCATCATACTAATGACTCGTTACGGCTATGTTCACACCTGCGTCAGGTCTTTCTGCTATTTTAGAGGAGAACAAGGGAGAAAACGGCGACGTTTCCGTCGCACCATGGACAACACCGGCAGCCGACGGAACCCACTAACATTAAAGGGCGCTGTCGGCTTTCCGTCAGGGTGTCCGTGGTTTTATCGAAAACAATTCTGGTAATCTCGGTAGGATCTGCGACGGAGGCCCCTAATGGAGCCTCAAATGCAGATGTGAACAAGGCCTTAGCTCAAAGTTGGATTGGCACAGGGCAAAAAAAAAAACAACAGATAAGCAATGCCATTTTATTTGCCATTTCATTATTTAAAGAGATTCTCCACCAAAATGTATTTTTAGGAAAACCTGATTAATAATGCTGCCTAAAACTTCCAGGAGCATCTGGGTTATTCCTGTATGTACCGCGAGATTAAAGAGGCTCTGTCACCAGATTTTCAAACCCCTATCTCGTATTGCAGCAGATCGGCGCTGCAATGTAGAGAACAGTAAAGTTTTCTTTTTTTTCAAAAACGAGCATTTTTGGCCAAGTTATGACCATTTTTATATTTATGCAAATGAGCCTTTCTTAAGTACAAGTGGGCGTGTCTTGTGTATGTACATCTGGCCGTTTTTACTTCTTTTACTAGCTGGGCGTTGTGAATAGAAGTGTATGATGCTGACGAATCAGCATCATCCACTTCTCTTCGTTACCACCCAGCTTCTGGCAGTGCAGACACACAGCGTGTCCTCGCTCATCCGACGCGATGAAGTTCCTGTGGGAGGAAGTGAGTGACGTCACAGCGTGATCTCGCGAGGACACGCTGTGTGTCTGCACTGCCAGAAGCTGGGCGTTCTGAAGAGAAGTGGATGATGCTGATTCGTCAGCATCATACACTCCCATTCCTAACGCCCAGCTAGTAAAAGAAGTAAAAACGCCCCGATGTACACACATAATACACGCCCAGTTGTACTTAAGAAAGGCTCATTTGCATAAATATAAAAATGGTCATAACTTGGCCAAAAATGCTCGTTTTTGAAAAAAAATAAAAACGTTACTGTAATCTACATTGCAGCGCCGATCTGCTGCAATAGCAGATAGGGGTTGCAAAATCTGGTGACAGAGCCTCTTTAATAAAAGGTTTTTTTACCATCAGGACAACCCCTTTTCATATGCCCTAATATATATCCCAGAGGAGGGTCTGCATCTTGTGGCCCCTTCTATGAGCCACAGCCGCTAACAAGCAGCAGACTCAGGTCGTCCAGAATACCACATTTCCCCGGTAGTGGCCACACACGGCTTCCTCGAGCAAACTCAGCGGTCAGCCCGGGGTCTCTGGGGCAGCAGCTCATATATATTTATGGCGATGGTCTGCAATGAGACAAAACTCTGTTCATATCAGCGTTGCCCTTCCGTTGAGGGGTTCCCTCTGAGGTTTCCCTTGGTTTAACCCCTCAATGGAAAGGCAAACGGAAACCATAGCCTCCGTTTGCACGAGAAAGTCAACGTATGAAAAAGTTACACAGATGGGAGGAGAGGAAGCTTAGCCCAGGAAATATGATAAAGAGCCGTAAGCACAGTAAATTTTTTGTTTTTACATTGTCTCAATCCAAAAGACACAATTTTATTTTTCTGTCAACGTCGTCCCATGAGGACAACAATATTGGTAGAGAAAATCCACCGCACTCGACTTTAAGTCTGTTTGTTTATTGTTGTGGCAAGACAAGTATTAGCGGTATGGATGTGAAGCTCAAGCCTACGGCCGTTTCACGTGTGCCCTCGCTTTGTCAAGGCCCTTTTCTCTACCAATATTGTTGTACTTTTACTTCGCCTTTTCACTACGGATCACCACCTGATGTGGATTGAATTGAATCTGTTTAGACACGCGTTTCTCTCTATTACCGGAACTCCTAATGCTTCAAGAGCCAAAGCAGCGACGATCTTTTTCCCATCTTCTGGACAGCAGCCATATGAGGGCTTGTTTTCTTGAGGGACGAGTTGTATTTTTCAATTCAATGTTACATGTGAGGTTTTGTACGACAGATTTTTCCAGTTTCTTTATGCTTTACTGCTTTTGCACAATAAAAACACTTCCAAAGCCCATTCCATTTTTATTTTCCCGCTCACGCAGCTGTGTAAGTGCTTGTTTCTGTTTGCGGGACGAGCGGTTGCTTTTCATCGGTACCACTTTGGGGTAGATGTAACCTCGTTTTATCGAGGCGGATTAATACAAAAACTGCAATTCTGGCATTGTTTTTTTATGCCGTTCACCGTGCAGGATAAATAACGTGGACATTTTATAGGTTGGGCCGATACGGATGAAGCGATGCACATTACAGGATGTGAGGTTTTTATGAAAATAATTTTGCGACGCAGGTTTTTGTTTTTTTACTTGGAATTGTTTTTTCTATTTTTCATGAACTCGAACTTTTTTTTTTTATACTTATTATTAGTCCCACAAGGGGACTTTACTATGAGATTTTAATTTAACACTTGCCTAGCAGTGTATTATACCCGTCAGTGTAAAACTGACAGGCATCCTATTAGGTCCTGCCTTTGGCAATCCTGGGGGCCATCACATCGCGGGGGATTGAGATTGGGTTAGAGGGAAACCCCTTCCCCTGTAACTGCTTAGATGCCGCAGTAGTTATGGACCTCGGCATCTAAGTGGTTAAATGGTTGGGCCCGGAGGTTCCTCCAATCCCGGCCGTTAGAGCAGGAGCCCTGCTGTCAGTAGAAAGCAGAGCATCCGCTGTAGTCAGCAAAGGTCACCCGTGCCCGGCTTCTACTTCAATATAGAAAGTAACATTCATGGAGTGTTCGACGACGACAGCAGCCACATCACGCTGACCTGCTAAATTATTGGAAGTGGAGCACAAGTTCCATTGCATAAACTTACAGGAGATGTTGAGTAACTTTGCACAAACAAACAAAAAAAAAAAGGTCATCTTATTTATTTATATTTTTTATTTTCTACTACATTCACATCCAAAGCTGCATTAAAAGTTCTGCTGGGCTCATCTCCACTCCAGTCACATGTTCTAACAGCTTAGCACTGCAGCCACAATACATTCCTCTCGTGTAACAGTACAAATCTGAATGCCGCTTTGGAGGTGACTGGAGGAGAAAAAACAAAAACATCTATTTGAAGAGACCAGACAAAATGACATTTTCTTCAGTATCAAAAAAACAAAAAAACCCCCCAAAAAACCACCTGCGATGCTATATTTACACGTGGATGATCATGGGAGTTATAGCTTCAGGACAGCTGGAGAGCCAAATGTTACAGATCGCTGACATATAATTACACTCAGTATTGTAGGCCACAATGGAGCGACTGGCTAACAGGGGGGCATGTCTAGCCATGCGGAGACCCCACCTCAGGGCAATCACTCACTGACGGCCGCATGATCAGCAGTTTCTACAGAACAATGTTTAACAGGTGATGGTTGATCAGAAAAGAGATGGAGATGAGGCAGGTGAATAATTAATCAGGGGATCCAAATAATGGGGGAGGGGACGGTGGTCACAGAACGTAGGGCGCGGTCTCATAGGGTCTGCAATCCCATTATATAGAGCGGACATATTCTGCAGCGCTGTACAAAGATTGTTACACCCATCAGTCAAAGGGTGAAAACAGACAAAGGGCCCTTGTACAGGAACAATACCCGGCCCATTACTCTTAAATTCCTAATATAATGAGAGAACGTCCTTCATATTTGCAATCCATGGGAACCAGTACAGCAACCCCTAGCATGCAGTCCAGCAGACAGCGGAAAGCAGTGTCATTTCCATTGTTTAGCGGGGAGTGGGCCCCATTGCCCACAGGGTCCCAGCACCGGTTGCACATATGTGGGTTCAGACAAATCACCAGTCCCGGTCATCAGTGGGGCACACAATGCAATCTCCCCATGTATTATATACACCAGGGCCAATATCACAGGAAGCCAATTAACCCATTAGTCCGTTTTTGCAGAGTGTGTGGAAAACGGGGTACCCAGAGGTAACCCACACAAACCTGGGAGAACATGTAAACTCCAGTGCTGCGAGTGTATCACTGCCATTGTAGATGGACCAGCGTCTGGCTTCTATCAAGGTGTTTTTATCCCTGGCCATGATCCCACAGCTGCGCTCTCAATCATTAGGAGACATTCACGAACCAATAAGCTTGGGAGGGTGCAGTGTATTAACAATACGCAGATGTAGCAGAACCGAGTTGGTTATTAATGGAAGTCATTCACCAGATCATACCTTTAACCGAGGGCACCTCCAGCTGGAGCAGAGAATGTCGAGAATGCAAATATAAACCCCCCCCCCCCCCATTCTCGCCATCATCAGGGGGGCCCCCTTATGTGTCATCTCGTGTTGGAGACCCCTATAATATAATGCTGCGACGTGTAGGCTATGAACAGGAAACGACACATGATATAGGATGTGACGATCGAATGGTAGATCTAGATGCCCGGTTATCCTTTTATTATCAGGGCACGCTGGAACATGATTTCTACCATAGTTGGCGAGCCGCTGACGTAGTAGAGAAATAATTGACAACAGTTCATTCAATTCCAAGGTGTTGTAATATGGCTTCCTATACGGATGCCAACTTTCATTAAATCAAGCCACTTGTTAACCATTTCTCTGCCAAGGACATATGTAATACGTCATGACTTTAAAAGCTTGCTGCAGCTGGAATATAGGGGATATAGGATAATATGGTATCACATTACAGAATGTTAGCTTACAAATAATACCGAGCTCGGTATTCTGGGTGAAATATTTGGGGCGCAGCATGAAAAGTTTTACACCTCTTGCACACGACCGCGGTTGGGCCGTGAATAACTGTGTGTCGGACCACATTTATGGTGCTAGGAGTCCCCACGGAATGGCTGTTCTGTACTGTATCATATTGTTCAGTAGAGAACAGCAGTTCCGTGGGGAGGCCAAGACTCCAAGCACCATAAATGTCTATGATGCCAGGAGTCCCGTTGACATGTACTATGGTCAGGCCGAGAAATCCCGCCGAGACACGGACCATTTTTCACGGCCCGATCGCAGTCGTCTGCAAGAGGTGTTACACCCTGGTTCTGTGTCAGTGTAGGGGAGGAGAGAAACTGCAAGTGAGAGCAGGTTACTATAGGCAACAAGGACAGGGGGAAGAAAAAAAAAAAAAAAAAAAAAAAAAGGAGTACACAGCACCACATGGTGCAAGCTAAACCTGATGGATAAGGTAGAACAAATATAAAGGAAGGTGATAGCGCTCACCTTTACAGGTTGTACAAGTCAGGTACAACACTGATGTGAGCATGTAAGCATTTAAACAAACAGCTGCTGCTCCCCAATCCAGATGCCGGTAACATGGAAACGTGGTACCGCAATGTAATAGTAGAATTGGAAGAAAAATGTATGGATATACAGGGGAGCGCTACTAGTAAGTAAACGGTTAACAATGGTAAATTCCTTGATTTACTAAATATAGACAACGCGTTTCAACACAGGACATGTTGGCCTGACGAAGACACAGGTCCTGTGTTGAAACGCGTTGCCTATATTTAATAAATCAAGGAATATACCATTGTTAACCGTTTACTTACTAGTAGCGCTCCCCTGTATATCCATACATTTTTCTTCCAATTCGACTAGTTTTTCTTTTAGACACCGTTGAAAAATCTCCCTGTAACTGATCATCGAATTCCCTCTCAAGACAGAGGGAAGTTCCAAGCAGGGATGCACAACCTGCAGCACGGGGGCCACATACTGTTCTGTCTGACACCTCAACCAATGCAGACAAGCTAGAATTTGTCCAGACATTTCAAAAAGACACGGCTGTCAAAAAACAGCAGCACCCTTCTGACGCAGAGAACAGGGCGCCATCATTAGCAGCGGAGTTCTCTCTTCACGGATCATAGAGATCAGTGCAGGACGTAGAAGATACTCTGTTGGTTGCCAATAAGTATCTTCCATGTCAAAGAGAATAGGAGTGGCAAGCAGCTGGCACTACTGGAGGTGCGTGGCTGGCACTATAGTGGGGTATTGTGTGTCTGCCACTGTTATGGGGGACCTATGGGGCCATAGGAGTTCTATTTTGAGCAACAAGCCTAGTGCAGGCCGTCAAGTGTGGTGCATGACTGGTGCAAGGCCATGCACCACCCCATCCGACCCTGCGCTAGACAGAACTCTGTGCTTGCCTACAGTTTTATCCATTGATGTTTATGGGAGTTACAATACATTCAGCTGTTTTTATGTTTTACCGCTAAGTAGGCGTCCTAAAAGTGGATCCCCCTCCGGTCATATGGCATATTGACCGTACATGCCCATAATGTTTATGTCCCAGACGGAGATATCTCCAAGTTGTCCGGCCTATGGGAGCGGTACAATCAGACGATGTGGCCCTTGGACCAGAAAAGGTTGTTCACCTCTGCTTTAAAGGAACAATCAAGACCAAACCTAATCCCTATCTTGACTCTGATAAGTTACCATGCTGCAGCAACTTATCACTTAAGAAATTGAGAAAGTCCAGGTATGTGTTTTGCCGCTATGTATTCAGTGTTTTATAAGTCACGGCTACATCTGTACACTGCAGTATCGTGCACGGCATGAGGGGGCAGCGCATGACAGGGATTAAAAGAACAATGTGATGACCACGTTAGGGGGCATAGTCATCGGTGACTTCATCACTTTCCTCTTCTGGAGTACTTACCGCTGACTGTAGCATCCTTCAAGAACTTGAAGCTGGTCTCAAAGGTCATTTGCTGGAAAGGTGAAGAGCTGGACTGAATCCCGAAGCGGTTTAGAGGCCGATAAACCCCCTCAAAGCACATGTAGTCTGCTACCAGGGAGAGATGTCGGGGGTCTACCTCAATACCTGTGAAAAATCAAGGTGATTGACTAGAGCCAGGAAAGTAATCCACCATGTTACGGACAATTCTCAACAGATTATTTTTTTTTTCTTTAAAGCTATGTCTACCTTGGCAACTATTTTTAATTTTTTATATTTCTCCAATACAACTATAATAAAAAAATAAAAAAATGAAAATAGTCTTGGTTACAAATTTCCCAGCGTTTTAGGTCTACAGCTTCTGTGCAGACCTATGCTTCTATGCTACCGAATATAAAAGTTACCAGGAAGTAGGGGACAGATGGAAGGGAGAATGACTGTAGGATCAGACTACACAGGGTTTACTTGTAGTCTGTTACCATGGAAACACATAGCTGTACATATAAAAACCAGTTAGAAATGTGAAATTGAAGACTATTTGCAAAAATTGCTTGATTTTAAATGAATCGGAGTAATGTCCCTTCATGGACATGCGTTTGTAGAAATGTGCCTTGTACCATGTGGAAAGCCTCATGGATAATTAAAAGCAGTGCCAAACTCTATAAATGTAATAAGACCCCCCACCCCTCCCCTTATTGATTTATTCATACTTATTATGAGGCACTCCTTACCATATACAGCAAACACATCTTTGATTTCCTTCTGCACGACTCTCAATGCAGCCTCTATCCCGTACGTGTTGGCCATTGCATGGACATCATTTGTATACAGACGTTTCAGATTCAGTATCTGAGGGGGAAGGACACACAATACATGAGAACGACGGATCATCCACGAACAGGTCAGTACACAACACGCCCAGACAATGAATGGATTTCACCAACGAGATGGACCAATTCCGTCCACAATCTCATATGGGGGTATAAAGGTGTGGTACACGACTTCCATCAATTTGATAGACAGGGCTGCATAGCCCATCCATCAGAAGTTCTTCTCCAATCAGAATATTTCTTCGTTGGCTCATGCGGTTTGGCGACGGAAACGGCAAACCGTGATCTTATTGCCCGCTGGTTTAACTCATGTAAGTTCTCCTGACATGCAAGCTTTAGAAAATACTTGCATTTGTCATAAAATTCCGGCGCATCTTTTCTTAGAACTCTGCATTGCGCTGTTCCTCCATTATTCCTACTAGAAATCTATGAATGACGTGACAACCGAGTGTTACCTTGTCAATAGGGGGTGCCCCTACACAGGCCAACACTGTTAGCACAGACAGGACAATGTCAAGAGTGTGTAGGGACACACCATAATAACCAGGGTAATGGGAATGCCCAGCTGTCAATCTATTCATACATTTCCAAGAAGAACAACAGGAGGAAAAGCACAGAATCGTTAACTAATGGGAAATGCAAGTATTGACTAAAACAAATATGTCAGGCGAGGTGACAGGTTCACTTTAACATGCCCCTTTACTCCACTTTCTTGTGGCTTCATAATCGGTTGTGCCTGAGACACATCTAGTTTCCCCATACTTTATCCACGATGTAATATTGGAGGAGTTCCTGGTCAGGATGACTTACATCAGAATATTTAAACATCTCCCGGATATTGATGCCCTCCGTATTCAGGATCTGCTCCTTCTCTCCTCTTGGGTTTGTGGTTTCGTTGAGGAGACAGCGGGCAATTCCTTTGGTCTCGTGGATAATTACGTTTTTTGCCAGTGACGTGATGAGAGAGGAGATATCGAAGTGAATCTCCATGAGCGGCAGCTTCAAAGTGACCTGCGGAGGAGGAGGCAGCACTTTACACTACAACAGTATAGGGAGAATGACAATACTGCTGCATATAGGGAACACTGATCCATACAGGCGACCACTGTCTGGGTGTGAAGCAGTGAAATCTCTATATAGAATGCAGAGAACTTCTGTTTGCTGGAATCTCTTCATACAACGCTCACGGATCATTGTCCTATTGTTGAATGGGACCTTTAAAAATAATTTCCCTTCGGATTCTCTGCAGACGCCAATTCTGGTGCTGCGTTGTTACGAGGAGTATGGTAAAGGTGCCTTTAAAAAGGACCAATACTGGAACCATGTTGTCCCAATGGTAAGTCCCCTACTTTTATTTTCAGATCCGTTATAAAATGTTGACAGTCGGAATACCCCTTTAAAAGGAGTATTCCCACCCTATGCATGAATGGTGTACTATGTGGATATTCCAGAAACGCAGGTCGCATGTCTGGGATTCTCACATATCAGGAAGACAGGGGTCGGGTTGCCACGGTCTCCATAAAGTCCTATAGGGAGATGGCCATGTTTGCACGCAGCTTTACCCACTGAAGTCTATGGACGTTATGGAAAGAGCCAAGCAAGCAGCATTCCGCTCTTTCTTAAATCCCATAGACCAATTATAGGGCCGCTAGCAAGCAAGGACATCTCTTCATCGAATTCCATGGAGACTGCGGCAGTCACGAATCAGCGTATCGGTCACTAGACCCCGGTTTTCCCAATAGGTTAGGGTCTCCGCAATGGCTACTTCTATGCAAAGAAGCCACGGACACCAATGAAGCAAATGTCTCAAAAATAAAAGTGGAAAATTACAACTCTAAGATACTACTCAAGGATCACATTGGAGCGGCATGTTGACCTAAAGCCAACACGGTGATGTCCTTTAAAACAAGACATTCAGTTAAGCGACAAAACAGGTCAATACAATGGAAGCCACGGGCGGTGGTGGAAGAGTGGTGTCATGTTTCATGGATCTTTCCATAGGAAGAAAGAGGTCATAGGTGACCCCAGCGTCAGACCCACCGATCCACTCTTGTCAATCTTCTCTGTTTGGGACTGATAGCTTAACTGAATTATACAAACATTGCCTAAAATGGTGTATAAGTCTCCTGATGTATCTTACCGCACACCATAAGCTGCTTTCTGAGTCATAAGAATATTCTTCTACGGCGGTATTGAGGCTCAAGACGTTGTTTACCCGGTTCTCGGACAACACATCCTTTGTTAGGTTTGTTTGGTTACTTTTCTTTTTTGAGGACCCTAAAGATGAGGGAGTGGGATTGTCCTCAACTGGGGACAGTGGGTCGTCGTCGTCACCATCCTCCTCGATCTCCTCCACCTCTGCTGTCTTGTCCTCATCCTGCTCTTCTTCATTCTCTGGATTCTCCTCCTCTCCACTTTCATAATCGACCTATAGGATAAATGACCACAAACCATGAAACCATCATGCGAAGCTGCGGTACTTCAGGTTGCCCAGCAACCACTTGACTTCCTGTCTGGGTGACCACTATGTCGGTACATAAAGTTACATCTGTTGAAGTGGTCACAGAAAAATCTATCGGATATGCAACACAATGTGCCGATCAATCCTACATGCAAGAAGAGGGGGGGAAAATGCAGGAGCATTAAACTTCTAAGTCATTTGTCATGTGACCTGACGGAGGTATAATATAGCAAAAGGAGATGAACTTTTAAAGAGACATGGAGATTTAAAACAGCTCAGTGGCTGCTTCTTAGCAGCTAAAAACATTGCCAATGATTTAGTTGTGAATTCTTGGGAGGATCCAAATGACAATTTGAGGTCTTCAGGATCTGACCAATGATTCAACGACACATCTGGTCAGGGAAATCCATGACCTAATGGAAGAATCACATTTTTAACGGTCATCTTATTTAACAGAGATCAGTGTCGACAATGGCATATGGTAACCGCTTATCTCAATCTACTGTGGAAAAAAAATGCACGCTCAAGCATATTTGATATAGTGTTATATTTACATGTTTGGTCATCAGGTTCAGAAAATCTCAAAACCGTTACCTCCTCCTCTTGCTTTTTTTTCCGCTTTGCATCCGTAGCGTCTGCGTCACCCTCATCAGCGACCGCATCCACAATGATTTGTTCTTCACCCTCAGCTTCTTGGTTTTCCTAATAAAGAAAACACTATTATTGCGTGTGGTGACATAGGTTAAAAGGCAAGTTAGTGACGGCTACATGTGAAGTCATGGTAAATCATTTGGATTGTGAGAAACATTGGGCATTTTCATGGCTCCACATGTATTTTTCACAGGTGATCGTAAACTAAGCGCTACAGCAAGATTTACTACAAATGACCGAGAACAATTCTGAAGTGTGAACTACAATTACTGCAACCGATGCAGCAGATTTAAAAAGACCTAAATTTCAATGCCGAATCATTTCCTAATATACCTCTATAGCGGTCACAGCATATTTTTCCTGATACAGAGCTCCAAATCTCCTGCATAGACAGGTAACATTCTGCCTGCAGCCACCACTAGAGGGAGCTTAGGAACTTACTGCATACATGTAATAAGCTCCCTCTAGTGGCGGCAGTCAGCCACCATCCTCTCTTTTAAATTATGTTTATGTGCCAACCACTATATAAATGGTACGAAAAAAATCAATGTGTATTTTGGACCTAAAAAAAACAAATACGATAAAAGCGGATTTCGATAATTGACCTAAAAAATTCAGTCCCTATAAATGATGCCTTACCTATTTTTTTCCCCTCGATGCCGGCTGCTTAGCGGCATTTTAAGCTCCGATCCATTAGGGCAGAGATGTGATCTATGACTACAGCTTATCTACAGGGTGTATGAGGCTTTCTGAGACACACCTCCGGTCTCCTCATTGGTTCAGCCTGCTGCTCTATTCCTCTCCACTGAAGATCTGCCTCTACAGATGGGCTGCTGTGCAGAAGCACAAGCCCAGCACCAGCCTAACAGGAAGTCAATGTATATAGAGAAGATTTCTATTACAGAAAGGGCAGAAGGATTATAATCTACAAGTAACTAATGGTCCTTTTACACGGGCAGATATTCTATTTGTTAATTATCGCTGATCGACTGTACAGCACGTCAATCGGCACTCGTTTGCTCCATTTAAACAGAGCAATGATCGCATGTATTGGGATGACCGTTAGTCCACATACATTTTGCATCTGGTCAGCAGCAATCCTCTGTTTACATGGGGACATATGCTCCAAAGAAGCAGAAATTTTTCTGGCCGCATAAAAGTTGCAATCAGTCGACGAACGATCGTTTACATAAGCCAATGATCAGGATCACGTCGTCTTACGAACACTTTTTGGTCCGAACATTGGCCCGTGTAAAACGCCCTAAATTACCAGTGAGGGGAAAAAATATTTTCAGATAATTGCTGAGCATATACGGAGGCAGATGAGCCCAAAGAGCTGCTTTAACTGGGTACACTGGGAGAAATGTAAAGAAACCCCCCCCCCCCAAAAAACAGCATATAGGACACTCAGGGCATTCCAGAAGCGGTAGACTTAAATGAAGGTGAAGAGCCAAAGGTTGCAGACGACAGACATACAGCATTATAGAAACATTTTTTACCATCCTTTTTATTAGTCCTGGAATTCAACAGAAACCACGCTCTGTTAAATGTGACTTTTATAACTATTGTAAATGTAAAACAAGCAGCAGAGGAGTGCAAACTCCTGAATAAGCGGCCTCTTATCTTCCACGGTCAGTTCTTTAAGAAGTGAAGGTCACAATGAGAGAGCAGCAAGCTGAAGATTTCCATACTGGGCACCAAGTCTACGGCACCAAATAAACAGAGGAGTCAGCCCACCGCACTTGTACTTTGTGTTTGCATGGCGGCTTCCGATAAGAGCGCAGAGATATCCGGAGGAGGTTTATCCAAACACAAGTAAAGATCCTCTATTGGTTTCGCTTGACTGCATCAGGGAATATTTCTCTATTTTAGAATCGCCATGTATTGCTAGGAAATTATCAGCCAATACAAAATTGGCATACCTAGATTATTACATTCCAAATGGGGTTCCAATAAGAATATAATTATTGGTCATTATCTAGGTCTACCTCATATAAAGGCTGTTTTCCTGGGAAACCGGACTTGGCCGGAGCTGCGGATGGCTGTGTGATCCCGGAGCTTCAGACATCTCGGACTTCTTATAAGCATATTAAGCAGCTGCTAGCGACTGATGTCTCATCCCGGACATCGAGACCAAAAGCAGGGAAAGGAGAACACTAACCAAGACCGACCGACCTCTAGAAAACTACTTGACCGAAGACTGATCCAAAGATGGCGCCGACTGGTCATCTGCCGCTACCTGCAGTGCGTGTACACCTGCCGCTCCTTCAGGTCTGTCGTAGAAAAAAAAATGAAGATGTGCGCAGGATCTCTTTACCAATCACCTGACGATCCAGTAACTACTCCTTGAAATGAGAGTTGGACTTGTATTCGACGATGTAGTCAGACCGCATGGACACTTCCCCTCCTCCACTGAATATGGAAGCCAGTCTGCCTCCTTTCCGGCCAACCCTGTCAGTCAACTTAATGTCTCCTCCATCTTCTAATAAGGCGCGAATACCACTTACCAGCCTTGCCAAATAGAAGCAGCGACATGCGGACCTCCTGACAGAGGCTGAAGTGGGAGCAATTTCAATACCACCATCTACCTCTCCTGACACATTTTCCAAGTTTCAGAAGACTGACAAAGCAGAGTCTGAAAATACTCGGGTCATTCGAAGGCTAGAAAACCGTCCTCCCACTTTTCCCTTTCTCGCCTACTTTCCATCCTCCAAGGCGGCCTGGATCTAGGCTGTGGAACTCACTCTCTTATAGGTCAGGTGTCTGCTCTGCCTGTTCTCTTCTACCGCCCGTTGGCAGCTAAGTACACGGTCTGTACCTTCCCTTGAGAGATGGCCCATACAGTGCCCCCCCTACCGTCATCCTACTCCTCTATGGGACCTAATCTGGTTCTGGATGCCTTGTAGTCTTCTTCATTTGAGTGGTTGGAAATATTTTTCTCCGACTACTTTCCTGGAAAGATTCCTTCTTAGTGGCAATAACCTCCATTCAGCGTGTCTCCGAGCCGGCAGCCCTGTCCTGTAAATCCCCGCTCCCGGTAAAAACCACCAGGTAAAGGTGGTGCTTCATCCATTCCCAACCTTTCTTTCCGAGGTGGTTTCAGCCTCCCGCATAAGACATTGTTCTCCCTTCCCAGACGCCGTCATGGACAGGAGAGACGCTGTTTTTGGAAAAAATAAAAGCAAATCTCCTACAATCCCTTTAAAATGTCCTGCACACGGCTGAGCTCTACTCACCATGGGGTTGTGTACTGACCTCTCTTCACTTATACTGGTTTAACACTTTACGTCATTCATAGATCTGAAGTGCAACTCTCCAGACCGCAGCACCATGAATATTACTCTGCATGCATGTTTTAACCCCTTGAAGTCCAAGCCGTTTTTTCGTTTTCCACTCCTCGGAAAATGAACAGGAGTTGTAGTTTCTATTGGCACTATTTAAATATACTGGACAACTGAAAAATAATTATTTGTGGGGGTATTGGAAATAACCGATTCCTCCAATGTTATTTGGTTTTCATTTTTACGGCTTTTTTTCGGCGGTAAAAAAAAACAAACAAACCAAGAACTTTATTCTGTAGCTCGATACGATTACGGTGATACAAGATTTATATATTTATTTAACGTTTTACTACATTTTACAAAGAACCACCCCCCCTAACGGCTTAGATACCGTGGTCGCAATTGACATCTAAGTGGTTAAACGGCCAGGACCAGAGTCCTCTCTGTTTCTGGCTGTTAGTACGAGGTGTCAGCGGTAATACACAGCTGAGACCTGCAGCATATAAAGCAGGCCCCTGTGCGTGAGCTCACTTCATCCTTCAACCCTCGCACCGGGACGTAGCGGCAGGTCCTGGTGCGTCAAGAGGTTAATGTAGGGTTCTTCTCACGTCTACACAGACATGTTAGATAGATTAATTTAAAATAACCCCATTCTGTGTGTAGCTGTGCAGTAAATAAAAACACTTAGAGTCTCTGTCACCACATTATAAGTGCCCTCTCTCCTACATAATGTGATCGGCGCTGTAATGTAGGTGACAGTAATGCTTTTTATTAAAAAGAAAAACTATTTTCACCATGTTATGAGCGATTTTAGATTTATGCTATAGAGTTTCTCAATGGACAACTGGGCGTGTTTTACTATTGACCAAGTGGGCGTTGTACAGAGGAGTGTATGATGGTGACGAATCAGTGACCAAGCACTCCTCTCCATTCACTTAGTCAGCGCATAGGGATCCTGCTAGATCCTTATGTGCTGTCTTATACTAAAACATTAATGATACCGAAGTGTTTAGACAGTGAATAGACATTCCACGGGATGTCTATTCACAATCTCTGCACTTCGTTAAGGTTTCTGTGGTAGTTACAGCAGAGCAAGCGTAATCCCGCGAGATTACGCAGTAAATGACAGGTCACAATGAGATTACGCTGTAAATGACAGGTTACAGCGAGATTATGCTTTGCTCTGCTGTAACTACCATAGAAACAGTAACAAAGTGCAGGGATAGTGAATAGACATCTCGTGGAATGTCTATTCACTGTCTAAACACTTCAGTATTGTTAATGTGTTAGTATAAGACAGCACATAAGGCTCTAGCAGGATCCCTATGCGCTGTGTAAATGGAGTGGAGTGAATGACGCTGATTGGTCACTGATTGGTCAGAGTCATACACTCCTCTCCACAACGCCCACTTGGTCAATAGTAAAACACGCCCAGTTGTCCATTGAGAAACTCATTAGCATAAAGCTAAAATCGCTAATAACGTGGTGAAAATAGATCGTTTTTTAAAAAATAAAAAGCACTGCTGTCACCTACATTATAGCGCCGATCTCCTTATGTATGAGATAGAGCACTTATAATCTGGTGACAGAGTCTCTTTAAATGAGCAACAAGGGGGTAGCTATAGTGGGTGCAGATGTAGCAGTTGCACGTGGGCACTGGAGGTTTTCCTGTCTCCTCTGCCATATAAGACACCAGTATTATAAATTACCTATGGTAGGTGGGGACCTGTTATGGATACTCTGGCCCAGTAGCTTTAAACTTAGGCCTTTGAGCACCCATCCCCTATTACTCACCAGGGTGGCCGGTGCCTCCCCGTCGTCATCCAGATCTGTCCGAGAAGCCTTCCTGCTGGTTACATCTCTATAGGAGGCAAATTTTGTGCTTCTCTTTTTAATGGACTCGAACAGAATTCGGAAGAACCTGCAGAAATAGCAAAGACCAACTCGTCAGAGTCTACCAGCATTTATCTATAAAACCACAGACCTCCTGATCGCTTCTCATGGACACTCATAGGCAGATGAACAATCTAAAAGGTGGCCATAGACGTTATGGTTTGTCCATTCAATCCATACGCAGGGCCAATAATCGAGCTGGGGGCATAAGGAGCGATCTCTCTACGTTAGCTTGGCTCTGGGGAAGGAGGATGTCTTGCCAAGTCTCGATCGGAGAAGCATCTAGCTATGACCAGCAGCGTGCAAGCGCGACTGCCGCTCCAATCAATGCCCTCCTCACTGCAGCCAAAAAGCAAGAGGGGGTTTGAGACCCGCCCATTCCTGCGATTGGTGGGGTTTCCAGTGGTGGAGCTCCCAGCGATCAGTCCATTAATCGCCGATCCTCTGGATAGGTGATCATTTTTGATTCTGGTTCAAACCCTTAAAGTATATTGCTTTATTCTTGCCAGAAAAAGCAAAGCAATGTCATGGTCCTTACAGGGGGTTCTCTCACCACAAAAAAAATACTTTAATATAGGGGCGGCTCCCGACACCCCCAGCAAACAGAATTTTGTCAGGGGAAGTCTCAACCAGCCAATCATTTCCCTTGCAGCGAACGTCTGTCCTGTAATACATGGACAGTTTGAGTCCGCCAGAGCGGCTGCTTGATGGTGGCTCTCTGCTCTGGCTCAAAAGGAGGTCCCACCACTCGTGACCCCCTCTGTATTCATTGGACAGCCTCTTTATGTAAGAGCCAATCCACTGGACTCCCCTGTAGTTATTACAGATCACAGGCAATAAGGGTCTCCATCAGCATCTACAGGACCTCTTAACCCCAATAAGGAAATGTAGACATTGTGCCCCCTAGTGGAAGTAGAAAAGATCTTCTTTTCAAGTCAATAGAAAGATGCCCAAATAACTTTAGGGAGAGGGCACCCTGGCATGACACATAGATGACTGCTGATCACGGCTGCCAACCAAGCTCGAGGAAGGCCAGGTGAAGGTGGAGCGTTCCTCGAATTTTATAATAAAAATTGTAAAAATGGACATACACACCTTTTCTCCATGAAGTCTATAACATCCTCAGGTTCCAAGCATTTATCCTGCTGGTAATATTCATAGGGCAAAAAGTGGAATTTTACTTTGTAGATGAGACATTTCTGGGATTTTTCTTCAATGCGGAAGGTTTCTTCTACATCTAACTTGTGCATCACCTATAACAGGAAAATGACGGTTTTAATGCTCAATGCTGCCACTAGGGGAGATAGATTTATACAGTCTACAATAGAGTTCATTACTGTATGAATCTGTCTTCAGTTTGCGCCCCCTATTGGCAGCATTGTTCATACATAGAAATTCTTTGTATCAAAGAAATCGTGGAGAACCTTGTTGTAATATATCGAAGTAATCAGTGTAACCGAAGCGATTTATTTCAGTAATGATAACGACACGGTCAGCAATGGACAAAAAAATATATTGTATTTTTAGTTTTGTAAAGAGCCAGGAGGAGAGAACCATCTCTGGTGAAGGTTCGTGAACATGGACGCCCATTGATCCTTACTTAAAAGGAGATTTCCCAAGGACCTTTATTAGTGGTTATCTATGGGATATGCTATAAATATCTGAAAGGAGGGTCCCACCATTGAGACGGCCATCTATCAGACGAGCGGTGCCCCCCTGACCTCCAATCGGCCAGGTGAGTTGGCTGCTGCATCTCGAAGACACGGCCGTGCATGTCCACAACTCTCTCCATTCAAGTCTATGGGTTACAGAAACTGCCGTGCCGGCGTGCGGCGTGTATCCAATACCTTTACAGTCTATACTGGGAAAACCACTTTTAACTCCTCTACTACCTTAAAGAGGCTCTGTCACCAGATTATATGTGGCCTATATTGTACATGATGTGATCGGTGCTGTAATGTAGAGAACAGCAGTGTTTTTTTATTTAGAAAAACAATCATTTTTGATGGAGTTATGACCTATATTATCTTTATGCTAATGAGCTTCTTAATGGACAACTGGGCGTGTTTTACTTTTTGGCCAAGTGGGCGTTGTACAGAGGAGTGTATGACGCTGACCAATCAGCGTCATACACTTCTCTCCATTCATTTACACTGCAGATAGCGATATAGTTATATCACTATGTGTAGTCACATAAACACACTATAATGTTACTGCAGTGTCCTGACAATGAATATACATTACCTCCAGCCAGGACGTGATGTGTATTCAGAATCCTGTCACTTCTGTAGCATCTCTGATATTTACAGCAAGGCAAATGTAATCTCATTTGAAATGACAGGTTACATCGTAATCTCGCGAGATTACGTTTGCCTTGCTGTAAATATCACAGACGCTTAAAGTGCGTCTTAAAGAGGCTCTGTCACCATTTTTATACTTCCCCATCTCCTAACTAATAAACGCTTTGATGTAGGTAACTAGTCTTGGTTTTTTTGGAAAACGTTTATTATTGACAAAGTCTGATGATTTTTAAATTTATGAAAATTTTTTGTAAAAACCCAACTGGGCTTTTTTTTAGGTTCATCAAGTGGTCATTGGAAAGAAAAGTGTATGACGTTGAACAATCCGCATCACACTTCTCTTCATTCAAAGCAGAGTGATCTCGCGAGATCACGCTGTGCTGTGAATAAAGCTGGGCATGAATGAAGAGAAGCGTATGACGCTGATTGACTTAGTGAAACTGAAAAAAAAAAAACCCAGTTGGGCATTTCGAAAAAATTAGAATAAATGTAAAAATGATCAGAAGTTGGTCACTAATAAAAGTTTTTCAAAGAAACCAAAAGTTATAGTTATAGAAGTTATCTAGATCAAAGCATCTATTAGATTAGGTAGGAGATAGAGAAGTATGAAACTGGTGACAGAGCCTCTTTAAATTCCGAAAAAATACAAAATGTAGACCAAACATTTGCTTGCCATCTCTTCAGATAAGATGAGCTATTTCCATCCCCACTCCCATCAGCAGCAACGCTTACATCAGATATTATATTTATGGACCCGGAAAACTGGGGGTGAAGTCACGAGAAATGACAATAAGGATCTTGGCAACGTTGGTGGCCGGGTACATTGTGTGCCCCATGTAACAATTTCCAAAAAAAGTAAGGGTCTGTTCGCATCACAGTCTCTTACCGCTGAGGGGTTCCGTCTGAAGTTTCGGTCAGGTTAACCCCTCAGCGGAAAGGCAAACGGAAATCTCCGCTTCCCTCACCATTGAACTCAATGGTGACGGAAATCTAGCTAATGGTTTCCATTTGTCACCGTTGTGACAGGGTTCAATTGTTCTTGACGGAACCAATAGCGCAGTCGACTGCGCTATTGATGGTCAAAACGACGGAACCTTGTCACAACGGTGACAAATGGAAACCATTAGCTAGATTTCCGTCACCATTGAGTTCAATGGTGAGGGAAACGGAAGCGGAGATTTCCGTTTGCCTCTCCGCTGAGGGGTTAACATGACCGGAACCCCTCAGCAGTAAGAGACGTTGATGTGAACACAGCCTAAGTGTCCCTTTAAGTGAGCTCCGACGCAGTCAGCTGCCGTCTCTCATTTGATAAAGAATTTATTATCTGGTTTATACGACTAATAAAAGATTCCTTCCCTCTGACAAGAGACTAAGCTCAGCCGGCAGCAATGCAAACAGCAGAATCAGAGACCTTCTCTTTTTACAAGAGAATAAACAGCATTAGAGATAATGGACTCCGTCTCAAGAGAAATTATTTGGTAATGCCGCAATCACGAAAAACAAACGATACGGAGACAGTAGCGCCAAAACAGTGATTAACCCTATAATACTGCAGTGTTAAAGGGACAGGATCACTAAAATGAGATGTTTTCTCATAATATCCTAGATCTGCAAGATGATTTTGTTGGGTGGAGTTATTGAGGGGAAAGATATTTTAGGCCTAGTTCACACTGTACTTCGTCAGGAAGAAAAAAAAAAAATCTTCCTCAAAACTCCTGTTGAGGCAGACATTGTAATGCAAGCGTTTTTCTTACGACACGTTTTTTGGAGGTGTTTTTATTTTTTTATCAGGCAGTTCTTAAAATTCATCCAACGCAAAACCCATGTCAAAACGGTAGTTAAGTATTGCTTTATTTCATTTCCAGCCCCTACTAAAAAAAAAAAAAATAAATTCGCACATCACGGATAAACCCTTTTATTTCTTCCTTAACCCCAATTCCACATCCATTTTTTTTTGTCATTTTTTTTATTAAAAGTGCCTTTGGTTTCTCTGCAATGATCTCCATCAGATTTGGCGCCCCGTTCGCATAGTGAAAGAGCGACTCATTTATTTACAATGAACACTGCTGGGGTCAGAGCGGCTCCGGCAGTGTTTTCACAAGAACACGCTACCTTCTGGAGACGTCTAGTCGTCTATGTATTTATTCATTTATATACCGGGCACCAAAACTAGTGGGGATCATAGCAGAGCAACAGGGTCATTTTCAAGAGAAAAAAAAAAAGAGTGTGAGGAGGAATCGGGTCAGGAGGGAATTAAGGTCTGTTGGCAGTTTTATATATTTGGGGATGAAACCAGTAGAATTTTCGGAAAACTATCCTCAACGTGGCACTGTAAAGCTCATGTCTACCTTTGAATAACCTTTTCCAGTTTGCTTAGGCCTCATGCACACGACCGCATGCATTCATTTCTATGAGCCTGGACCATGCACGGACTGTGGAAACCCTGCACGTGTGCATGGGCCCATAGAAATTAATGGGACCGCAATTCACCCGCAGATTTTCGGGGTTAATTGCGGCCGCAAAAACACGTTTGTGTTAATGGGGCCTTACAGATTAATCTACATAAATAGTTGAGTAACTCTGTAAATACATTGCATTAATTTTCTTGCAGACAGGATAGTACTCCAGAGCCGCATTCACAATTCTACAAGCTTCAGAGCTGAAATCTTTAACAATTCCTTGCTGGCGCAATGTCTGCACAGAGTAATATAGCATTAACACCATGCACTGTACAGTAATCTGATGTAGGGAAAAACAACCACCTGGTGACAGGTTGCCTTTAATGGACGCAGACACTATGAGCCAATTACCCTCATATTAGGGGGGGGGGGGGGCAAACTCCTTAAAGCGAATGTGTCGTAAATGAAACTTTTTTTTTTTTTTTTTTTTTTAAGTAAGTTACTTATTTCTATTATATTTACATTTTTTGCTTTATTTTTTTTTCCCCACATGGTGGAAAGTATTAAAAATGAAATAATAAATGAAAAGAGGCTCCAAAAACTTCCTAAGAAGTGACATGCACTTTTTTTTGGCAGGCGTCTTTTTACGTGCCGTTTTAGGAAAACAGCTGCGTAAAAAACACCCCGTCCAATTTTTCAGCCGTTTTTTGGACTTTTACGGCCCGAAAAACAGCTGAAAACACTGCGTGTGAACCTATCCTTAGAATGATGAAAGTGAATGACTTCAGTTGACCGGTTCACACGGCGTGTATTTAACACTTTTTTTGCGCATTTCACGTGCCAAAAACCGCATCAAAAAACGCTTGATTACGCTTTTTATTTACATAATTGGTAAAGTGCGCTGTTACTACATACGTGCTTTTTTACACACGCATTTTTAAAACACGCGTTGTGTAAATAAAGAAACGTCGAGTCAATTCCATTGCACGTAAAACATGCCAAAAGTCCCCGTAGTCAATGGGAGTCCTAATTATGCGTAAAAAAGCACACAAAAAAATGCGTAACAAAACACGCGAAAAATATCGTAAAAACACTTAATTTAAAAAAACGTGTAGCGTAGAAAAGAACAGAGGGGTGGGGTCATGTATGGCGCAGTTGCATGTTTGGGGGGGGCTATGAAGGATCAGCGGCGCCCGTGCATACTCCGCTGCACAAAAATAGGAGAGAGGGAGAGGGAGAGAGACACAAATTAATAAAAATCATGACACTGTCCCTTTAACTCCAAATCGGAATAAATACACTTATCAAGCTTTCGAATACAGATAACATGTGACCGCCTGCCATCCAGACAACAAAAAAAAGTATATACATATATAGCAGAGCTGAATTTCTTCTTCAAAGGGGTTGTCCAGGTTAAGGACTTTTTATTATACTGATAACTTATCCACAGGAAAGATCATCAGTATACGATCGATGGGGGTCCGACACCCAGACCCCGCACCGATCAGCCGGAAGCTACGCAGTGGTTGGTGATGGAAGCTCTATACGTTGTATAGTGGCCGTGCTGGGTTACTGCAGCTCTGCTCCTATTCACTTGAATAGGAGCTGCATTACTGTACCATGGTTGCTATACAGTGTTTGGAGCCATCTGATTCTGCCACTGACCGCTGCTTGGATCCATGCAGGGTCTGGGTGTCGGACCCCCACTAATCATATACTGATGACATTTCTTGGCCAGGGTGTCTGCTCACCTCAGACAAACACACCCGGTTCAGTTGTTTCTTCAGCTTTTTCACTTTCTTCTTCGCTTTCTTAGAGGGTAATACAGGCACGCTCATCATGGGAGTTTTAATATTCGAATTCGCAGTCAACAAAATTTCTCTAAGTCTGAAAAACAAAATTAGATGTACTTAAAATGAACAACCCCTTTCCACATGTTCTATTAGGGCATATGGACATCATATATGGGGGGAGGGGGGTCTCCCCTCTGGGTCAGAGTGGTGAATCCCAACAAGCAGCGGCTCCTGCTCTGGAAGACCCGGTTATTTGAATGGCCACGTGTAATACTACATTTCCCCTGTTGTGGCCGCTGCAGGGAAAATGAGCAGCCAACTGATTGTGTTGGGATCCCACCATGCTCAGGGCAAGCAGATTCCTGGGAGCATCTGCGCTACAAACCACTCACCTGGGAATACCTAGTGTGACATTCATCTCTCCTCTGCCAGCAAAGTGGAAGGTGTTCAGTGTCATCTGGGTGGAGGGTTCTCCGATGCTTTGAGCCGCAAGAAGGCCAACTGCATCGCCGGGTTCACACAGGGCTCTCTGCCATTTCAGCTGCAGTAAAGTCCTTATACTGTATATAAATAAATCAATGGGCATTACGGTGAAATGTGTGGCATTATAGAGAAGCCTCTATAATGTGGCATCTTATAAGCAAAATCCTAAAACACTGATTAAAAAAAAAAAAAACAACAACTTGCACGATGTTCCTAGCAGCAAAAGCTCAAGGCGCCTATTGTGTTGGAGTCTGAGGATACATTTAGACAAACTTATCCGATTTACGTGCGTAAAAAAAAAAGCGACGTTTTTCCCTACATTTCATGTACGTGTAGCGTGCGTTTTTTTTAAATTGACACTTTTTTTATAAAACGGATGTGTGAAACGAGGACAGCACATGGATGTCGTCCGGGACTTTCACGCCCCCGTAAACTTCAATGGGCGACTGTGTGCGCAAAAACGCACCAATATAGGACAGGCCGTGAGTTTCACGCAACAGACACTGGCTGGGTGAAAACTCACGCTGGTCTGAAATGCCCCATTGACGTGAAAGGGTCCGTGCGCTGTGCGTTAGTTCAACGCACAGATGAGTACTACGCTGGTCTGAATGAGCCCTTACAAATAGCCCTAGGCTAACAGTATGAAAAAAAAAAAAAAACTTAAAAAGGGGTTTTACAAGATTAGAAAAACAGGACAACTTTTTTCCCGGAAACAGGGCACATGTCCACAGGTTGTGTCCGGTATTGCATCAGGTACAGAAATGAATGGGGCCGAGCTGCCGTACCACACGCAACCTGTGGACTGAACAACCACTTCAGTATTTTCAACACAAATTTTTATGATCACCACTAAGGCACAATTTTCACTAAAACAGTAACCACCAATATAAAAAGGGACCTGCATTGACCAAATTGCTCCATTTACATAAGATGGTGTATCGTATAGGAGGAAGCTACCGCAGGGCAGAGAGAGGGATAGATGGAGTCATTTGTTGACCACAATGTTGAGTGGCCCTGTCTAATCCCAATTTGCTAAAAGTTTCCCCCAATGATAGTCCGAGCACAGGGTGTTCCGCTGCAGAGTTTCAGCAATCACTTGTAATCTGTGAGGAAACTTGGCATTAAGTGTTCAATTTCCCTGCAGCGCCAACACAGGTAAAATGAAGCATTACACAGTGCTCGTTAAAACGTAAGTAAATCTATCTAATGTATGGACATGGCAGCAGGTCCTCCGGCTGAGAAACGCTCTTTGTAACTGCTCTGGCTAATCTATGATGGACAGGAAACCCCATCATAAAGCAGCACTCCACTTTTTTTATTTTTTTGCACTTACCATTGGTACATTGGTGTTTCAGTAGGGTGCTGTGTGCAGAAATACTTACCGGTCACCGCATCGTCGTTTTTCGGGTCCAGCGCCACTCACGTGATCTTCACTCTGAACTAGTGCAGGAATCGCTGCTTTTCAGAAAACCGGATGTAAGACTCCCAATGCATTCCTATGGCGCCTCGTTCTGGCCTCGTTCTGGCTCCCATAGGAATGCGTTGAGAGCCTGAGTTCCGGTTTACTCAAAAGCGCAGTGACTCCAGACAGGTCAGAGGGAAGATCACGTGAGCGGCGCTGGACCCGAAAAAGACAGGATTCAGGGATCGGTAAGTATTTCTACACGCAGCACCCCACTGAAACACCAATGTACAAATGGAGGGTGCAATAAAAACAAAACAGTGGAGTGCTCCTTTAACTTCCAAATTACCTAAGAAGGTATTCAAAAATGGGTTTTCAAAGCCAAACCACCCTATTAAATATAGAGGCAAACCTAAATGCGTTCTTAGTCTGTAGAGGGAGCGATTTGGTAAAAAGGTATAAATTAGGAAATTGCTCTGCATGAAATATCTCAACTTTACAGGAACTGAAAATGGGTGGAGTAGTAGAGTGTGCTTCTGAAGAAACCAAATTCTATGCAAAGAGAGAATAAAGAATAAAACAGCTTATTATATTCTGCTCTCAGAGTAAGTTCACACGTAGAGTAAATACTGAGGATTTTCGGCAACTGATTTTGTTGCGGAAAATCCGCAGTATAATACAGTAGCGGCGGAGTGGATGACATTTGAACAAGTCTCGTCCGCACGCTGCGTAAATGAGCGGGAAAAAAAACCTCAGAAATTGACCTGCGTGCATGTTTTTTTAATCCGCAGCGTGATGATTGTATTTGCGTAATCGAAGTTTTTGTGTTGCGGCATTTTCCCCATTGAAAATAATGGGGAGGCAAAACCCGCAACAAATAGCAGATGTTGCTTTTTTTGCGGCAGAAATCGGCGATCGCGCTGCAAAAAAACAAAACCAAAAATGTATAACTTACCCAGAATTCTGTGTTTCTTCGTCCAGGCCGTCCTCCTGGGAGAACGTTTCATTCCGTGTGACCGTTGCAGCCAATCGCAGTGACATGGGATTAAACGTCATCCCAGGAGGGTGGGATGCAGGACGTCAGAGGGCAAGTACGTGGTTTTTTTTTTTCTCTACGTGCGGCTTTCTGCAGCGGCCATTCCAGTTGAAAAACAGAACCAGAATTTGGTGTTTTTCGTCCGTAATTCCCTGCAGTGCCCAGGGCAGATACGCGGTGTGCTTTTACGCAGCATATCCGCCCCGTGTGAACATAACCATATTGTGTTGGGAAACTTCAGGGGGTTTATATATGGAGATAGTCTTTATGGATATAGTCGGGGGGGATATGCTGACCGGGACTTATCCTACCACACTTTGCGGTTATTTACCTATCGGATGGCGCCTTGGACTTTATATAGCCGGAGCGGTCCCGTGAATCCTGCTGCCATGTGTACCGATCCACTTGGTCTTGAAATGTTTCAGACACAGATCCAAAATAAAGATCTGGACGGAGGACTGAGAGGCAAGGGTCAGGCAGGCGAGACGATCGTTTTATGTACTTGTTCTGCGCCTTTGGATCCAGGTCGCACCAACTCTCTATCAGCTGCAAAAAAATAAAATAAAAAATCAGCAAACCATCTGCAGGCGGTAAAACCTGGGGAGAAAGCTTTAAGATCTATGAACACGTTTATTTGATAAAAGGGGATCGGTCACCTCTCCTGACATGCCGGTTTTAGCTTGTATTACCCATCAAACAAAAGTTCTAGAACAACTCTTCTTAGTACTCTGCATTCTGCTGTTCCTCTTGAAAACAAAGGACTAAATTAACAGCTGGGTGTTACCGCTCCCCTTATGAATCGGTCGGGTCCCTACACAGTGACATTGCCCAATCAGTAGAGACACATCCGATTTCAAATAGTACCACCCAGATGTCAAGTCATAATTTTCCAGGAGGAATAACAGAGGAACAGCACAATGCAGAGTTCTAAGACCAGATGCTCCAGAACAGCTTTTTCATGGAGAATAAAAGTAGCTACTTAAACTGACAAGTCAAGAGAGCAGACTGGTCCTCCTTAGATGTATTTTTAGAAAAGTGTTAATGAAGTGGTAAGACATAGTGAATGGCATGGTTTAAGTACCACCCCAGCCTCATAAAATCCTCCGGGTGCTGGGCCTCCACCATCGCTGAAAAGGGGCAGAAAAGTTTTGCCATTTCGGCTGTGAAAGGCGCTCCTTGTTTGGCTGAGGATTGGCTCACATACGAGCGCTGATCAAAGCTGAAGTGCAGAGTGCTTCTACCCCTTTGTTGCTCAGCACCCGGACCGCCCGCGATCAAAACTTATAATAGGTTTCTATCACATATCAAAGGTTTTATGAAAGTGCAGTTACTCGAAGGATTTTGAGAAGAGTTTGGCTTAAACAACCAGTGTTTTTAGTTGAAACACAATTCTAGTCGTTCTTTAGAGAAATCACAAATATCGCAGTGATCGGTCTCCCACCTGATTCGCGGCCTGTTCTCTTCCATATTCGCTAGTTTCCCCGGTACAGAGCACCTTAACCGCCGCCATCTTCTTTTGGGAGTATAATAGGAAAGCCCCGAACCTTTGGGAAGGAGTAGGATGCTTGGCTCTCCACTTCCGGATGGACTGGCTGTAGTGATTGGCTTGCTGAGAATCCATTTTACATAAGACTTCATCCAAGCGCTTTGATTGTTTTATCACCTATCAGAGGAAAATGTTATATTAGAGCAAAGCAACGGTGTGCAACCGAGAGTCATTCAGGTAGCCAAGCTGGACCAAAATAAAACGCTCAGCCGGGAACGGACTCTGGTCACCAAGAAAAATGGAAGCAGCCTGGAGTGACTGTGGATCACATCAAAGATGTCAAGAACTTACTGCAAGACGACTCCCAAGGATGATGGATTCCACAAAAGGACAAAGGAAAGCTTTATTACTTATATTGTACTGATCCCGAGTTACAGCCTGTATTATACTCCAGAGCTGCACTCACTATTCTGCTGGTGGAGTCACTGTGTACATACATTACTGACCCTGAGTTACATCTTGTATTATACTCCAGAGCTGCACTCACTATTCTGCTGGTGGAGTCGCTGTGTACATACATTAGTGATCCGGAGTTACATCTTGTATTATACTCCAGAGCTGCACGAACTATTCTGCTGGTGGAGTCACTGTGTACATACATTACTGATCCGGAGTTACATCTTGTATTATACTCCAGAGCTGCACTCACTATTCTGCTGGTGGAGTTACTGTGTAAATACATTACTTATCCTGTACTGATCCTGAGTTACATCCTGTATTATACTCCAGAGCTGCACTCACTATTCTGCTGGTGGAGTCACTGTGTACATACATTACTGACCCTGAGTTACATCTTGTATTATACTCCAGAGCTGCACGAACTATTCTGCTGGTGGAGTCACTGTGTACATACATTACTGATCCGGAGTTACATCTTGTATTATACTCCAGAGCTGCACTCACTATTCTGCTGGTGGAGTTACTGTGTAAATACATTACTTATCCTGTACTGATCCTGAGTTACATCCTGTATTATACTCCAGAGCTGCACGAACTATTCTGCTGGTGGAGTCGCTGTGTACATACATTACTGATCCAGAGTTACATCTTGTATTATACTCCAGAGTTGCACTCACTATTCTGCTGGTGGAGTCACTGTGTACATACATTACTTATCCTGCACTGATCCAGAGTTACAGCCAGTATTATACTCCAGAGCTGCGCTCACTATTTTGCTGGTTGTTGCAGGAAACAGTCAACAAGCTTGTTGTCAGACAAGATTCAAAGAAGCCGCAGGGGACAGGTCAGAGCAATTAAAGATAATGTAACGCTGGCGTAACAAGATATAAGTCAGTTGAACACGTCAATTTCACTAGGATGGCCTGACGTTCTAATTTGTGTGAATGACCACGGATGGAGGGTGTCGGAGGAAAGAGGGATGGAGCAAGTTTTATTTGAAGAAAAATGTTCCTGCAGGAGATAACCCGCAGCCCAATTAAAAAAAACGGAACGCTCAGGTAATCCGAGAGTTAATGTTTACAGTGGAGTGGGAAGAAATAGCGGCTAACAGGACATATGGACTGTTGCTGTCCTGATGAACATGAACACCTAATCCTTATTAATCATATGTCCTAAACAGTTACAAGTCAGAACGAGGGGAAGGAAAAATAAGACTTATCTACAGCAGCTAGCCTGCTTGTTGATGGTTTCAAAGTAGCAACAACTTATTTTTTCGGTTTTCCACTTAGAATTAAAAAAATAAAAAAAAATAAATGGAAACCTGGAAATCTAAATCTAGATCTTCAGAACCTATTTTTTTTAAAGTAAAGCTTAGCCTATTCAAACTACTATATGCATACTGAGAGAGAGCTGCTGACCAGAAATGTAGACCTGTGGCTAGTTAGTCTGTAATTTATGAACGTTAGCAGGCCAAAAATGAATAAGTTGTGGCTCAGGATTATTATATAATTTTTTTTCCTTCTATCATTCATAGTAAACCCTGGTGACATTGCACCGAGCTGCCGGTCTCCTGCTTACACCCCTCAGATTGGATCTTTCAATGATTCCAAAGGTTACGGTGCTCAAAAGCTTGACGCATGGGTCACACGGAGCCTATAGCAAACACCATAAATTCCAAGCGTAAAGATTACTTTATGATCTTGTCTGCTCACTGCCCATATCACGAAAGACCATATGGCATCATGTATATAATACATACTCCTTTATCATCCAAACGTCAATAGCAACCGAACGGGCAAAGCATTAAAATTACCATTGTCCAACATATGCCTCATCTGCTCACTGAGGTTTTCAGACGTAATTTTCTAAATGGGTTTATATATTTAAAATGTAAATGTATGGTACACGTAAACTAGGGCTATTAAAAAAATAAATGAGGAAAAGATAATAAAATGGAATGGACAAGAATAAGCATCTCTGTAATAGACTGTGTACTGCCCCCTATATACAAGAATATAACTACTATAATACTGCCCCCTATGTACAAGAATATAACTACTATAATACTGCCCCGTATATACAAGAATATAACTAATATAATACTGCCTCCTATATACAAGAATATAACTACTATAATACTGCCCCCTATATACAAGAATATAACTACTATAATACTGCCCCCTATATACAAGAATATAACTAATATAATACTGCCTCCTATATACAAGAATATAACTACTATAATACTGCCCCCTATATACAAGAATATAACTACTATAATACTGCCCCCTATATACAAGAATATAACTAATATAATACTGCTCCTATATACAAGAATATAACTACTATATTACTGCCCCTATATACAAGAATATAACTACTATAATACTACCCCCTACGTACAAGAATATAACTACTATAATACTGCCCCTATATACAAGAATATAACTACTATAATACTGCCCCCCATATACAAGAATATAACTACTATAATACTGCCCCTATATACAAGAATATAACTACTATAATACTGCCCCCTATATACAAGAATATAACTACTATAATACTGCCCCCTATATACAAGAATATAACTAATATAATACTGCTCCTATATACAAGAATATAACTACTATAATACTGCCCCCTATATACAAGAATATAACTACTATATTACTGCCCCTATATACAAGAATATAACTACTATAATACTACCCCCTACGTACAAGAATATAACTACTATAATACTGCCCCCTATATACAAGAACATAACTACTATAATACTACCCCCTACGTACAAGAATATAACTACTATAATACTGCCCCCTATATACAAGAACATAACTACTATAATACTACCCCCTACGTACAAGAATATAACTACTATAATACTGCCCTCTATATACAAGAATATAACTACTATAATACTGCTCCTATATACAAGAACATAACTACTATAATACTACCCCCTATGTACAAGAATATAACTACTATAATACTGCCCCCTATATACAAGAATATAACTACTATAATACTGCCCCTATATACAAGAATATAACTACTATAATACTGCCTCCTATATACAAGAATATAACTACTATAATACTGCCTCTATATACAAGAATATAACTACTATAATACTGCACCTATGTATAAGTATATAACTACTATAATACTGCCCCCTATATACAAGAATATAACTATGATACTCCTATATACAAGAATATAACTACTATAACACTGCCCCTATATACAAGAATATAACTACTATAATACTGCCCCCTATATACAAGAATATAACTATGATACTCCTATATACAAGAATATAACTACTATAATACTGCCCCCTATATACAAGAATATAACTATGATACTCCTCCTATATACAAGAATATAACTACTATAACACTGCCCCTATATACAAGAATATAACTACTATAATACTGCCCCCTATGTACAAGAATATAACTACTATAATACTGCTCCTATATACAAGAATATAACTACTATAATACTGCCTCCTATATACAAGAATATAACTACTATAATACTGCACCTATGTATAAGTATATAACTACTATAATACTGCCCCCTATATACAAGAATATAACTATGATACTCCTATATACAAGAATATAACTACTATAACACTGCCCCTATATACAAGAATATAACTACTATAATACTGCCCCCTATGTACAAGAATATAACTACTATAATACTGCCCCCTATATACAAGAATATAACTATGATACTCCTCCTATATACAAGAATATAACTACTATAATACTGCCCCCTATGTACAAGAATATAACTACTATAATACTGCCCCCTATATACAAGAATATAACTATGATACTCCTCCTATATACAAGAATATAACTACTATAATACTGCCCCCTATGTACAAGAATATAACTACTATAATACTGCCCCCTATATACAAGAATATAACTATGATACTCCTCCTATATACAAGAATATAACTACTATAATACTGCCCCTATATACAAGAATATAACTACTATAATACTGCTTCTATATACAAGAATATAACTACTATAATATTGCCTCTATATACAAGAATATAACTACTATAATACTGTCCCCTATATACAAGAATATAACTACTATAATACTGCCCCTATATACAAGAATATAACTACTATAATACTGCCCTCTATATACAAGAATATAACTACTATAATACTGTCCCCTATATACAAGAATATAACTACTATAATACTGCCCTCTATATACAAGAATATAACTACTATAATACTGCCCTCTATATACAAGAACATAACTACTATAATACTGCCCTCTATATACAAGAATATAACTGCTATAACACTGCCCCCTATATACAAGAATATAACTACTATAATACTGCCCCTATATATAAGAATAGAACTATAATACTGCCTCCTATATACAAGAATATAACTACTATAATACTGCTCTTATATACAAGAATACAGCTACTATAATACTGCCCCCTATATACAAGAATATAACTACTATAATACTGCCCCCTATATACAAGAATATAACTACTATAACACTGCCCCTATATACAAGAATATAACTACTATAATACTGCCCCCTATGTAGAAGAATATAACTACTATAATACTGCCCCCTATATACAAGAATATAACTACTATAATACTGCCTCCTATATACAAGAATATAACTACTATAATACTACCCCCTATATACAAGAATATAACTACTATAATACTGCCCCTATATACAAGAATATAACTACTATAATACTGCCTCCTATATACAAGAATATAACTACTATAATACTGCCCCCTATATACAAGAATATAACTACTATAATACTGCCGCCTATATACAAGAATATAACTACTATAATACTGCCCCTATATACAAGAATATAACTACTATAATACTGCCCCCTATATACAAGGGGGTTGCAGGAGAAAAAATGGATCTTTCCAGGGGCGCTGCTGTGTGGTGGAAATGATAGGAACGAAATCCAGAGATATTGATAATAAGTTCAATTTATTTGAGTGAGTGGCTACGCGTTTCAACGATGAACAATCGTCTTCCTCAGGCCATGTACACATTACAATGGACATAACTTATATAGCATGTAGGTTCAAATTACCATGAGTGAAAAAACCGCCAAATCTGTAAAGGTCAAGGTGCGATCGTGACGTAACTCCCGTTTTTTGTTTTTTTTCATTATTCCCACCGCGAGGCAGTGAATACGTAATATATTTAGTATACAAGCCAAATAGTTATTTATAAACAGTTATACAAACAAAGGGGCAATAAAATGAAAAAATTATAATAAATAAATAAATGAATAAAAATGTGTGAAATATTCACAAACGTCTCAGTGTCATTAATATACGAATATGGAAACATACATTAGTCAGTTAACAGAATATGGTGAGAACAGTAGAATGAGTATATGAAATAATAAAAAATCATTTAGACATACGGCTACAGTAGAAGCCAATGTGTTGCTGGGTTACAGTGAGAGACGCCGGGACGCGGCTACGTTACCAGGACAACCGAGCAGAGAGCGAAGCGACAGAACAAATGGAGAGATCCACATTGGCTTCTGGTTACCGACTCGGATCTGGCAGCAGCACTGTGGTTTCTACTATACATGCCCTAAAAACTTCGTATCCAGGTGAGCACATTTCTTGCTCTATTGTCTCACCTGTACCAACTGATCTGCACAAGGTGGCGCCGCATTCTGTTGCCAAGGAGACCTAAGTGCATACGGTTTCTACATTGAACTCAATAAAACAGGATGAGGTATGCTCCCTCTACTGGTTGCTGTACTATCCAGTTAAAGGCTACATATACCTTTGAAAACTGTTAATTTTTACTTTTTGAGATACAGCTGCTTTGTATCCTATATACAGAGCAGCTGTAACTAGCGCTGAAACCTGAATCAGTCAGATCCGAGGGACTGACAGGTTCAGTGACAGCGGGTCCTGCGTGTCTCTGATACGCAGGATGCACCTGTTATCGATCACATGTAAGTTTTAAACTTCGATGTGATCGGAAACAGCGCAATCCTGCATGTCAGACACACGCAGGACCCGCTGTCACTGAACCCGTCAGTCCCGCTGACCTGACGGATACAGGTTGCAGCACAAGATACAGCTGCTCTGTATACAAGATACAAATGTAATTACAAAGTTGCACCAAACACACTGATAGACATTTTAATAAAAAACAAACACACAAACACGTTTTCAAAGGTGTACATAGCCTTTAACGTCTATACAGGGGATTTTGAGTTCTGTAATGGCAAAAAAAAGACCTTCAACCACTATAAATATCTATTTAGTAAATTATTCAGTGCAGAATGTTGGACAATAAAAGATGGAAATTCGCTTTAAAGTTATAAAAAATAATTCACAACAAATAGGCGCAGGAGCAATGTACACAGTGCAGCAGTAGTAAAATAATAAGGACATACCTCAAAGTTCTCAGCAATAAACGGAAACTGCTTCGGCTGCAGAAACTGTGTCTTGGGCACATCCAGTCCATCCTCGCCATACAAGAACTGCACCACGCTGCCATCACAGTCCCGCACCGTGAGATCATACTGAACCACCAGCCCCTCAAGATGCTTAATGACGCACCTAGAATAGAAGGGAAAATTGGGCTAGAAAATAAAGCTTTATTACCCCAGCAATAGAGCTGTAGGGAGGAAAAGCTGTCCGTATATATTAGACTACAGAATCCTAGAATAGACACCTGACCGATATCCAGCAACAAATGGGTTGGATTTTGAGGTTTGTTTTTTGTTCCTAATTTTGGGTACCTGGAGTAAAAATGAAAACGTTCAAGGTTTTGCCAACTTGCAATTTTGTTTTATTGCCTATTAAAGAGCCACATTTTAGCTTCCATCGTTTTAAGTAGGGGAAATATGGTTCCATAAGAGGAAACTGTCCAAATCTTCCTCATCTCGGATATTTAGGGACACGTCCAACTTACTGCAAATGGTACATTGTATGCATTGTCCCTAAAAGAAACCCGTATGAAAAAACAAAATCTCCAAAATAAACGTAAGGGCAGCATAGCAGTGCTGAAATTGGGCAGGAAAGAGATGACAATGGGGCTTGTAGTGACCCAGTTAAGGGACTGAATCTTTGGATCTCATCAGCTTTGACCATAAATGTTTAAACTGGCCATTTTTGCCTTGTAGACAGAACTTTAGTCTTAAAGGGTAACTAAACATTCAAAAACTTTTTAGATATGTCATAGTGACATGTCAGAAGTTTTGATAGTTGGGGGTCCGAGCACTGAGACCCCCACCGATCGCTAGTTTCTTTTCAGCTTTTCTCTGAAAGCCGAGGTAACGGTGTACGGACTAAATGGAAAGTTTATGAGCCCGTACACCAACTGCTTGACTTTCCAAGAAAAGCCGATCAGAAACAAAGCGGCTCATCCGATCCCTTCTGCCACTGTATTTTAGCGATCGGTGCGGGTCACAATGCTTGGACCCCCACCGATCAAAGCTACTGACATGTCATAGTGAAATGTCAGAAGTTCTTCAAACGTTTGGTTCCCCTTTAATCCCTGTATAGATGAAAATTTCTGCAAATTTCTTATCTATTTTGATTAAATTCTTCACTGTTTTCCAGTTATTACTTTGCGGTCAGTGAATGAGCGCACTTGTTTACATTCAGAGGCTGCAATCCTGTATATAGCTAGTCTTGATCTCAGCTGAAAAACAGCCTGGACTCCAGACTGATACATTGTAGCAAACTACCAGAGACAATTGTGCAGCTGCTGATATATTTAGCCCAAACTAGAGACCATTCTGCAATGATGTGATGTCCCTTTAATTCTGTCTTGTGACTTCTCCTTGTTCTATATTTCCAGGTTTTTTCATGCGGTGCCTGTTTTCTGGCATGACGACAGGGAAGGAGTTCTCCGCAGAAATGTTTTTCCTTGATCTTGTAGTGGTTCCTCCATCTCGGTAATAAGTCTCTCTTTACTGACACTTTAACTAGATCAGTGCTAGGTCTACAGATGTGCAGCAGCTGAGCTCACATGTCAACATTCCTTCTTGACCAAGTAAGCCAGTTACGTATTTGTGCGGCCGAGTTTTTAAAGGCATTTGATCTCCAAGCCATCAGTGCACAGACTCAAATTCTTTCTATTGAGCCCGTACACCACCTGCTCAGCTTCCTGAGAAAAGCCGATCAGAAACAAGCAGCACAGCGCTCAGCTGAGCAATTCTGCTGCTTAGTTTTAGCGATCGGTGGGGGTCACAGTGCTCGGACCTCCACCGATCAAAACTTCTAACATGTCATTATGACATATCAAATGTTTTTTAAAATTTTTTTTAGTTACCCTTTAAGATCTATGTGTCGTCTTCTAATCGTGTCAACCATGATATCACTGAGAAGGTTCTACATCCTCACCCTCATGTCTAGAAGACGTACAGCAGCACACTAACCTCTGGAGATAACCCGAACGACTCGTCTTCACAGCAGTGTCCACCAAACCTTCTCTCCCGGCCATACAATGAAAGTAGAACTCCTAAAAGGTAGAACAAAAATACACATAAGTTCAGAAAACAGGAAACTTTAAGAAGAAAAAAAAAGAAAAAAGTTAAAGTATTTGGACTGCAGTTTTTCATAACAACCTAGACCTGCTTTAGCTGCCTCCTCTCCATTTCTCCAATACAGTCCTATATTGCAATTTAAATGGGGACAATGAAAAAAATACAAAAAAATAAATAAATAATAATTCCTGCGTCCTAGGGGGTAAACATTGTGTCTGGTAAACTTCATCAGTCCATTCCCTGGCTGGGAGGCAGCTTGCTGCAGCAGGAAACCTCCCCCCAATGATCGTATCTAGATACAACCATTCATATAAAATCTATATTCAGCTAACCCAATCCCCACAGCTCCAAGTTGCTGTATGAGATAAAGAAGACTTTTTAAAAACGGTGAACGAGGCCATGTAAACTGTATAGTGAACGGTCATTGCCTATGGCTACATTCCAAGTGAATAAGAGCAGAGTTGGAGTTCTGCAGCACGGCCGCTATGCAGTGTACGGAGCCATCTGCTTCTGGCTGCGAACACGGAATAACATCCAGCGCGCAGAGTTAGCCGGAGCAGCTGATCGGTGCAGGGTCCGGCTGTCGGACCAACACCGATCATCTACCAATGTCAGTTGTCAACGCCTGGACAACCCCATTTAAGAAGCCCCATCATCTAAGTCTTAGTGGGTACATGTTTATCCCACTATTTCCTTCTAGTATCTTCTATTCCCTACATTATGGAATAAATCAGAGCCGTCATCAGCCCACGTTGTGTCATTCATGATCAGCTGGTATCGAGTTAGATTTAATCACATACTTGAGGTTTAATGCCTGTGAGGAAGCGGCCAGTCACAAATCCACCGGATCGTGGTGCAAAGTCAAATGGTTCGAAACAAGGCAGGGATTTCCCAGAAGGCATCAGTGGTGGTCGCCGACCTTCCAATTCAATTTGACCCAAAAGGCATGAGATCTGCAGAAAAAAAAAAATGCATTAGAATCAGATATTAGCATAGCAGTGTATAAAGCTACCCACATCAAAACCAGGACCGCTTGTGCCTGGGACCCAGGGGGTTAATGACCCAAGCATCGGACACAACTTACCTGCCCCTTCAATTAGGGCATAACTATTTTGCTTTTCCTCAGATGTAGACTTGTGTTAGTGTTTTAGATCAACGTCTTGCTACACACAATCCTGCTTCACCTGCCTGATAACATGACATTTTACTTGAAGGGGCTGACCAATTAGGACAACCCCCATTTGCGTGTTAAGACGGAGCAGAGAACCTCTGCAAAAAGTGGCTCCTGTTCAGGAGGATTTGGTGCAACCAGGTATCCCAGGTCATCGGGCTCCGTGTAATACTAAGTGTGATTACCTACACCAGGACCTACAGTGATCAACTTCTCTAATGGTTTTCCAGTTCAGCACAGAATCCATGGATTCTCCCCAAAAAAATAAAAAATATCCAGGTTCTGAGGCGCAGACCTTACTTAGTTTAAATATCAGAATCCATTCACTGTAATATGCAGTAGTGACTGGGGATGTCAGGTGTGGGGGGGGGGGGGGGATAATTTTTCACATTACTTTAACAATACGTTCGGGCCACACAGGGAGTGAAGCAGAGCTCTAAAAATCTCTGGGTGTGTTTTTACTTTTTACCAACTGGGTGTTGTACAGAGGAGTGTATGAGGCTGACCAATCAGTGACTAATCAGTGTCGTACACTTCTCATTGTTCCAGCCCAGCTTCTTTCACTGCACAATCTCACTAACAATGGGCTGGAACAATGAGGAGTGTAGGACGCTGATTGGTCACTGATTGGTCAGCCTCATACATTCCTCTCCACAACGCCCAGTTGGTAAAAAGTAAGAAGACGCCCAGTTGGTCATTAAGAAACTAATTAGCATAAATCTAAAATTGCTCATAACGTGCTCAAAAATGATCGTTTTTCAAAATAAAAACCACTGTTATCTACATTACAGCGCCGATCACATTATGTAGGAGAGAGGGCACTTATAATCTGGTGACAGAGACTCTTTAAAGAACAAAAAAACGTGGATCATGTATTAGATGTAACTTAGGGAAAATAGCAGAGATGAAGCGTCATGGATGGTACCTGCATGGTGTTCACAGTTGATCCTTTAGCTCCAGACTGGACCATCAGCTGCAAATTATTTTCTGGGAAACGTCTGTGGAGACCAAGGGGCATACACACCTAGAAGAAGATACAAAACATGAATGAGGTCTACCTAGCAGATATGAACCGGGTGAAGTCTATATAATACTAAAATGCAGAAATCTTGAGTGAGGCCTAGTAAGGAACGCCTACAAGCAAAATTAAGAATCAACATTCTTAAATACAAAATAGACATAGCGTTTACAAGACTGGACAGACTGACCAACCACAGCGTTTACCACACGACTGTGGACTGACCGACCAACCGCCCGCAGCCTTTACCACAGGACTGTGGACTGATCGACCAACCGCAGCCTTTACCACAGGACTGACCAACCAACCGCAGCCTTTACCACAGGACTGACCAACCAACCGCAGCCTTTACCACAGGACTGACCAACCAACCGCAGCCTTTACCACAGGACTGACCAACCAACCGCAGCCTTTACCACAGGACTGACCGACCAACCGCAGCCTTTACCACAGGACTGCCCGACCAACCGCAGCCTTTACCACAGGACTGACCGACCAACCGCAGCCTTTACCACAGGACTGACCGACCAACCGCAGCCTTTACCACAGGACTGACCGACCAACCGCAGCCTTTACCACAGGACTGCCCGACCAACCGCAGCCTTTACCACAGGACTGACCGACCAACCGCAGCCTTTACCACAAGACTGAGGACTGACCGACCAACCGCAGCCTTTACCACAGGACGGACCGTCCAACCGCAGCCTTTACCACAGGACTGACCGACCAACCGCAGCCTTTACCACAAGACTGCGGACTCATGCGTTTATTTAATTTATTCAGTTTCATAAATGTGCCCCTTAGTGAAATGATATTTTCATCATCTGGAGCCCTATGACTAAACTTTGTAAATCTATAAAACCTTAATTAAAAAAGGAGGTTTATTATGGAGGAGCTACAAGCCATTTCACCAGCGTGAGGTCTCCTGTTCATACTTACAGGACATAAATCTTCAGGGAGGTTCATTACACACATCTAGAAGGCACAAAACCTAAACAAGACCTGTCAAAAACCCCCCATATGTACAGCGGACATCACAACACCAACAAGACTCAAAACTAGATAGTGAATGAGGTCTATTGTGACCATCTACCGGACAGGAGACCAGAGTAAGGCCTCAGCATACGCTTCTGGAGGACACAAAACATGACTGAGGCTCCAAATACACAGAGAAGACAATAACCCTGAGCTCTCACACACTGAGGAGCATCTTCCATGTTGGGGAAGCTCTCATACACTGAGGAGCATCTTCCATGTTGGGGAAGCTCTCATACACTGAGGAGCATCTTCCATGTTGGGGAAGCTCTCACACACTGAGGAGCATCTTCCATGTTGGGGAAGCTCTCACACACTGAGGAGCATCTTCCATGTTGGGGAAGCTCTCACACACTGAGGAGCATCTTCCATGTTGGGGAAGCTCTCACACACTGAGGAGCATCTTCCATGTTGGGGAAGCTCTCACACACTGAGGAGCATCTTCCATGTTGGGGAAGCTCTCACACACTGAGGAGCATCTTCCATGTTTGGGAAGCTCTCACACACTGAGGAGCATCTTCCATGTTTGGGAAGCTCTCACACACTGAGGAGCATCTTCCATGTTGGGGAAGCTCTCATACACTGAGGAGCATCTTCCATGTTGGGGAAGCTCTCACACTGAGGAGCATCTTCCATGTTTGGGAAGCTCTCATACACTGAGGAGCATCTTCCATGTTTGGGAAGCTCTCATACACTGAGGAGAATCTTCCATATTGGGGAAGCTCTCACACACTGAGGAGCATCTTCCATGTTTGGGAAGCTCTCATACACTGAGGAGCATCTTCCATGTTGGGGAAGCTCTCACACACTGAGGAGCATCTTCCATGTTTGGGAAGCTCTCACACACTGAGGAGCATCTTCCATGTTTGGGAAGCTCTCACACACTGAGGAGCATCTTCCATGTTGGGGAAGCTCTCATACACTGAGGAGCATCTTCCATGTTTGGGAAGCTCTCATACACTGAGGAGCATCTTCCATGTTTGGGAAGCTCTCATACACTGAGGAGCATCTTCCATGTTTGGGAAGCTCTCATACACTGAGGAGCATCTTCCATGTTTGGGAAGCTCTCATACACTGAGGAGCATCTTCCATGTTTGGGAAGCTCTCATACACTGAGGAGCATCTTCCATGTTTGGGAAGCTCTCATACACTGAGGAGCATCTTCCATGTTTGGGAAGCTCTCATACACTGAGGAGCATCTTCCATGTTTGGGAAGCTCTCATACACTAAGGAGCATCTTCCATGTTTGAGAAGCTCTCATACACTGAGGAGCATCTTCCATGTTTGAGAAGCTCTCATACACTGAGGAGCATCTTCCATGTTGGGGAAGCTCTCATACACTGAGGAGCATCTTCCATGTTGGGGAAGCTCTCATTCACTGAGGAGCATCTTCCATGTTGGGGAAGCTCTCACACTGAGGAGCATCTTCCATGTTGGGGAAGCTCTCACACACTGAGGAGCATCTTCCATGTTGGGGAAGCTCTCACACACTGAGGAGCATCTTCCATGTTGGGGAAGCTCTCATACACGGAGGAGCATCTTCCATGTTGGGGAAGCTCTCATACAATCTTACACAAGTGTCAGTCATAATGATTACTTGAGATACTTACCCTATTTATCTCATTGCTGAACTGATTGACTTCCTCCTTGAACTTCAGATCAACCATATTGCTGTCCCTCTGGTCTTTATTTAGATGAGCATCCTGCCACTTCCCCTTGGCCTCCTCATCTGAAGACAACCGGGAGAGGTTGAAAGCGGCCCTGACAGCCTAAAATTAAAACAAATCCGCATTAGCCATACAACACTTGTGATACCCTCCTGCCACCTAACAAGCACCCAGAAAACTTATTTACTGCTCCTCTACAGTATATGATTTGATTAATATTTGCAAGATACGACACCATGGGACAAAATGCTTTAGTCGGCACATCTCCAGTTGGCACAAGTCCCATCCCTGATGAGCATGCTGCCAATTATTTAGGTACGAGTTTACTAATATTTTGGCCCTGGAGCATCTGTTATTACATCTTTAGTTTTGCTGTTCCTATGTTATTCCTCCTGCAAATGTATGAATAGATTGACATCTGGAAGTTTCAATTCTTCTGGTCAGTGGGGCAAGTCTGACATGTCCAATCAGTGCTGACATTGTCAGACTGTCTAGAGACACACCCTCCTGACAAGGGAAACCGGTAATGTCCAGTTGCCCATTTATTCATATATTTCCAGGAGGAACAACAGAGTAACAGGACAAGACAGAGTTCTAAGAAAAGATGCACTGGAATTATTTCACGTGGAATGTAAGTACTTTCGAAAACAGACTGTTCACAGAATACGTCATAAATGTCTCATAGATGTGGGTCCTATCTCTGGGATCTGCAGCATTCTCTAGAATGGGGCCCCCCAATACAGGTACTACCCTCTCCTGATGGTCCCTGGCCGCTGAGTTACGAGGTGGCCGGGAGTATGGAAACAGCCGAGCCTGCTGAGCTACCGTACGCGGTTTCTGTAAAGCCCGTTCACTTCTATGGGAGTTACAAAACAAAGTAGCACAGCGGTTTCCATACTTCTAGCTGAACTCAGCAGTCGAGAACTAGCGACAGCAGGAGAAGGTAGGGCGAGGGTCAGGCGGCCCTGTTCTAGAGATACGTGCGGGACCCAAAAGGTATGACTCACATGTGTCGAACATTTATGACATTTTGTGGATATACCAGACATGTCCAAGACTGGAATAACCCTTTAATCCCTCTAAGTGGTTTTCCCCCATAATGGAAATATATAGGATACCAATGTGATATGCCTCAAATGTCTGATTGGCAGAGGTCTGACTATTGGAACGGCCAATCGATCTGAAAATGGGGCTTCCTCCTCATTCCCTGTGGAAAGTTGCGTGCTCGGCTAATTTAAAGGGTTATTCCGAACGTATCCACTGGATATACCATAAATGCCTGATAGATGCGGGTCTCATCACTTTGCTCGGCTGACCCCTGTTCTCGATATAGGTGCGGGTCACAGAGCTCCCATCAGACATTTATGGCATATCATGAGGATTACGCCATAAAAGGTCTAACTTTAAAGACACACCTGTTCTTTGTATTGGTCCCAGCAGTCAGACCCCTACTGATCAGGCATTTATGACATCTCAATTTTTATTAGCGGGAGAACCAGTTTAAAAGGGGCCGAGACCACGGTCACCATATACTCCGGGCGGCAGCCGAGCACACATTATAATTTTAAAAAGTTGGGTTGTGCAGTTTGGTCAACAAGTCGCAGATCTGCCACAGTTATCTCCATTGACGTCAGTGGGGATATGCAATCTACATACAATACCGAATCATGTATTTATAGAGCGGGTCCTAACACTGTACCCGTCCCCAAGACTTAGACCCTGCTCCGTTTTAGTTTCAGAAAGTACGATTTACAAGACTCATCATTCTTCTATCCAGCACATAGAACTTTATTCCATATATACATTTAAAAAAATTGGAGAACGCATGGAGCTGGATGCGGTCACCGACATTGAAGAGCCTTACGTTAGAATTATTCTTATGCGATATTATCCCAGAAGCCGTTCTCTAACAAGGGTCGAATTAGCGAGTCCTCAAGTGACGGGCAAGGCTAGATTTGACCCCCCCGTTTGCAGTGTGGACTTGGCGTGCTGGATTACAACCAATATGGCTGCTATTACAGATTTCATATGGTTTTATCCAGCGAATCCCTAAACGACCTATTTACACGTTATATACATTTGCTGCATTGCTAGACGTGTTTACCAACCGGCAGCCAAATTGGTCTGTGGACGATTCAAGGATTAAAGCTGGCCATACAAGATAAAATATCAGCGATCTAATGTGTATAGGGGGAGAGAAAGACTGGGCATACTGGATATTAGCATGTCGATCCTTACAGATAAGCAGCGGTTTACGTCCCTCACAAAAGTGATCGACTATGGAGAAAACCAAGGAGGTGAAGTGTACGACACTCTCCTAGCGCCACCTCCACCTCATTCTAGCACTCGTCAGACAATGGTCAGACCCCCGATGATTGGTCAGACATCTATCCTGTGTAAAAATTCAGCATGGATATTACAAGTACATACCTTCCCTCCACAAAGCGAGGAGTTTTCCACGATCTGCTGCCTGACTACATTGGCATAGGGTCGTACCAGAATGTCCTCCACCCCTGTAAGTTACCATACATGCAGTCAGGGACGTCAACGCTCAAGAGAAAGGAACATACCTTAGGAGAACGGCACAACTTACCCATGGTGAACCCCCGGTAGAGCTGCAGATACGCTGTGAATAGCCGGGCCAGGCAGGTAAGTAATTTCCCGCTGGTCTCACCCCCGTAGAGCTCATAGCAGCAGTGAACAAGGCCGAAGGAGGAGCTGCCATAATGGGCCTTATCCAGGATCCCGCAGAGCAGCTCTCCATTTCTTATGATGACCTGGCAGGTAGCAAAATTCAACGGTTAGTAGATTATTCACTATGGGATGAGCTTTAGGGGGTCCCCACTGCTCTGAAAGAGCCGCCTGCAGGGTGTCCATGGGTTATTGGTAACCAAAGCCTTTCAGAGCCATAGTCGCTGGACGGGTTGTCCTTTAAGTAGGGATTTTATGTAGCACTGGATGTCCAGTGTTGCATAAGACGAGTAATGCGGCTCAATATTATATTTGGATTTATGTACTCCCCGCAAAATCCCTTTCTTGTTAAACTCATTAGGGGACACAGCGCCGTGGGTATAGGCCCTTACCACTAGGAGGCTGGCACCAAGTAGGAAAAGAGTGTGGAATCCACCCAGGCAGGACGTTCCCCTCTCACAGACACTGAGCTCATCCGTTTGTAAAAAAAAAAGTAGAAGAAAAAAATGGCACATCTAGGGTCCCCGGAGAACTCGGCTGCTCCCGGGGCTTTGAGACGTACCTTCATGTAGTTCTACCAAATTCATACTCCGGCTTCTTCTGATGCCAACCTGAGCCGCAATGTATTCCAAGCTGCCGTGTGTCCGGCGGGTCGCAGGGTAGATTCCTAGTTTTGCCCACCTTCTGGGATTGTTTTACTACTTATGGTGCGGTGTCCCCCAATGATAACAACGAGAGGATTGGATTTTTGTACTCGCCGTAAAACCCCAATCTTATTGAATTCATCGGGGGACACAGATTTCGCTCTTTTGTTTCTCCTGAGCCCAAGACTTTGGTTGTGATTGTTTGTTGAGGTTCTGCCGGGACCTTAGATGTGTCATTGTTGTCTTCTCCTATTGCTTTTTAACAAATTGATTAGCGCCGTGTCTGTGGGAAAAGTACGGCCCGCCTGGATGGAGGAGTCAGGACTTTTCCTACCTTGTGTCGCCTTCTAGTGACAAAAGCCTGTACCCACCGTGCGACATCCCTCAATGATATTAACGAGAAATAAAGACTTAAAATACATCAATTGTGCTGGTCCTGAGAGTAATTGAGAGGAAATACAGAAAAAGCGATAATCACTCACCTGCGACTCGCACATAGAGTCTGGGACAAACCCAGGGATGTGTCGGGGAGTCTCCTTCACCCACGCTTTCCCATTGATTTTTGATTTTCCGGTCAGGTTGAGAGGTATGAAATGATCCGGGATTACGTTGATTAGTAACGTAGAGAACACCTGGGCCGGGGAAATGTAGAACGAGTAAGCATGCCCAGCCTTGCCCGGTCCCCCACAAATACAAACAAAATCGCCCTAATGGAGTAAGAGTTCAATCTAATAAACCCCTATCCCCCTTCCTCAACGTGCTCACTATTTTATTTGTATGTGGTGCGGTCATATTTTGATACCTCTGCTTCGAGGTGGAGAATTTAGACGGACCCAATATAACTGGCGGCCAGCAATTATTTACCGGCATGTTACATAGTATTACATAGTATTACATAGTTAGTACGGCTGAAAAAAGACACATGTCCATCAAGTTCAACCAAGGGAAGGGAAAAGGGAAGGAAAAATTTCTACACATAGGAGTTAATATTTTTTTGTTCTAGGAAATTATCTAACCCTTTTTTAAAGCCATCTCCTGTCCCTGCTGTGACGGCTCCTGCGGTGACTCCTGTCCCTGCTGTGACCAGCTCCTGCGGTCGGCTATTCCATAGATTCACAGTTCTCACAGTAAAGAAGCCTTGTCGCCTCTGCAGCTTGAACCTTTTTTTCTCCAGACGGAGGGAGTGCCCCCTTGTTTTTTGAGGGGGTTTTACAAGGAACAGGATTTCACCATATTTTTTGTATGTGCCATTAATATATTTATATAAGTTAATCATGTCCCCCCTTAGTCGTCTTTTTTCAAGGCTAAATAGGTTTAATTCTTTCAATCTTTCCTCATAACTTAAATTCTCCATGCCCCTTATTAGCTTCGTTGCTCTTCTTTGTATTTTTTCCAACTCCAGGGCATCCTTTCTATGAACTGGAGCCCAGAACTGAACTGCATATTCTAGATGAGGCCTCACTAATGCTTTGTAAAGTGGCATTATTACATCCCTGTCCCGTGAGTCCATGCCTATTTTGATACACGACAATATTTTGCTGGCCTTTGAAGCAGCTGATTGACACTGCATGCTGTTATTGAGTTTATGATTTACAAGAACACCCAGATCCTTCTCAACAAGTGAATCCGCCAGTGTAGCTCCCCCTAGGACATATGATGCATGCAGGTTGTTGGTACCCAGATGCATAACTTTACATTTATCTACATTAAACTTCATCTGCCAAGTGGACGCCCAAACACTTAGTTTGTTTAAATCTGCCTGTAATTCATGAACATCTTCCATAGTCTGAACTATATTACATAGCTTGGTGTCATCTGCAAAAATAGAAATAGTGCTATTAATCCCTTCCTCTATATCATTAATAAATAAGTTGAATAATAGTGGTCCCAGCACTGAACCCTGGGGTACACCACTTATAACCGGTGACCATTCAGAGAAGGAATCATTGACCACAACTCTCTGGATACAGTCCTTGAGCCAATTCTCAATCCAATTACAAACTATATTTTCTAAACCTATAGTCCTTAATTTACCCATTAGGCGTCTATGGGGGACAGTGTCAAATGCCTTTGCAAAGTCCAAAAACACTAAATCCACAGCGGCCCCTCTGTCTAGACTTCTGCTGACCTCTTCATAAAAACAGATTAGGTTAGTTTGACAACTTCTGTCCTTAGTAAAACCGTGCTGGCTGTCACTTATGCTATTTATTGTCACATAATCCTGTATATAGTCCCTCAATAGCCCCTCAAACATTTTCCCCACGATGGATGTTAAGCTTACTGGTCTATAATTACCCGGGGAAGACCTAGAGCCCTTTTTGAAAATAGGCACCACATTTGCGCTGCGCCAGTCCCTTGGCACTATACTGTTCACACGGAGCAGAATGGTTGCAGAAATTTCTGCGACTGTCCCATTCATCTGAACGGCGATTGCAAAAAAACCTCGCACATATGCTGCAGAAACAATCCTATTCACATGTATGGAACAGATTTTCAGGAATATAAAATTTCTGCAACAAATCTGCAGCGTGTGAACATAACCTATGTATGTAAAGGAAGGGGCTCCATCTAGTGGACAGGAAAAGCAACAACAGCTACTAGAAAAGAAGCTTTCAATGCCTGCTAGTTATTTTCAAACTCCTGCAGCCTTAAAAATATTCCCCGCTTAATAGTTTGATCTCTAATAACACATTTATTCACTCATTGGTATCACCAGCCTTATTGTAGTTGACGTGCATCCGTCAAATTAATGAATTTTACAATCCAAGGTTACGCGACTTCGTAATATACTTTGAGAGAGTTCTCCTCTACTTGCTTTCAGGGAACGGAAACACACTTGACTTAGCCCTGCTCACACAGCTGAAGGCTTGTAGCAATGCATCTAATCTAAACAATCCTCTGCAGCACCAGTCCACCCTCTGCCGTCCCAGACCCAAGGCTGATCGCTGTCAGGCTGCAAGTCACTCCGTTATTTCCATCAGTCCCAGGGACCGTGCAGGTGTGGACGAGTCTCTGCTGGGAACAAGGACTAGGCTGTTTTTCAGCACGGGCTCCGCACTGCTACCTCGATGTGTGACCCCAATCTTAAAAAGGGGACTTCAGCCATTAACACTTATCCACAGAAAAGGCAATTTATATGGGTACGACCAGTAGAACTCCCACCGATCGTGAGAACAGTGAGATCGCTACATCTCAGTGGTCAGGCCCTAACTGATCGAGCATTTATCCCCTTTCCAAGGTATAAGTGATAAATGTTAACAGCTGGAATACCCCTTTAAATGGAAACCACATATTTGTACCTGTTTTCCGGTCCATAGTCTGCATGGTTTCATAATTGCAGGTGGAAGGGTTTTTACTCGGCCCTTCTTATCGGTCAGACCTCTATATACCAGCTCCATATACTGATCTCTAGTAAAGAAGCAGCCACGGATGGTCATGCTGGCTCCGGACACCATGTGATCTTGTATGAGGCCGGCCAAGGGGGTGCCATCCTGACAGAAAGAAAACACGTACAACAGATTAGCCTTATGTCAGGTTAACCAGACACAGGAGAGATCTATTCATCTACCTGCAGATATTAGGCATTGCCATCACTTAATGATGTCAAATGGGTTTTACCTCAAAGGTGCAGTCCCTGAAAAGTTTGTCAGAGCAAGAAACGTGCTCAGAACATTTGTGACTTCCCTTCCCGTCACTCTGGTTATGCAAAAAAAAGTTTACTCAGTAGATGGCGATAAGTGAAGAAGAGTCTTCCCAGAGCAAAAAGAATATTAAATATGTGGTCCACCCTTAAGCATGATGGAAGCTATATTAAAATTCTATTAAGGCGACTAAAATGGTCTCAAATGAGACCAAATAAAAAATGGGGTTCCTAAATGATTAGGCTTGGAGACCTGCTGCATAGACACGTAGACCTACATAGACGTGTAACCGTCATTTAATTTTTTTTTTCGTTTCACATAAATCCAGAGTACAATTGGGGGGGGGGGGGGGGAATAACTTTACACTATACCCAATTACAGAAAAATGCCTCTTTCTCCTCTTATCAGATCCCTCTCCTCTTTACCCTGCCTCCTGCACTGGTCATGTACTCTCAATTCACTGCTAAAATTGTAGGCTGAGAAAAAGAAGATGATCAAATCACTGAAGGATCAGGTTACAGCTGCTGTCCAGAGAAGTCTGAGGAGAGGGAAGGAGGGAGCAGCTGCAGAGAGGGAGACAAACACAGCTGTGTCTAGTTTTTTACTGTCTCACCCCATGCAGAGTTCTACTAAAACATTTACTAGTAGCAGTGTGTGTGTGTGTGTGTGTGTGTGTGTGTGTGTGTGTGTGTGTGTGTGTGTGTCTTGCTCCCTCCTCCCTCCCCATACACTTCTATGAGCAGCAGTTTAACCGGATCCCTCAGTGAGCTAATAATTGATTTCATCTCTGCCTCACTGAATTGAGAGCGAATGATCAGTGCATGGGGGAGAAGGAGAGGAGCCTAAGTGGAGAAAGAGGCATTTTTCTGTATTAAGATATAATATACAGTTACCTATCGCTGCTTGTACTAATGAATTATGGTCAAAAAAAGTTAGACGACGGTTACACTTTAAAAACAACATTCTGAATGCCTGCAGCCACCACTAGAGGGTGCATAGGAGCTAACTGCATACTGTTTATACACTGAACCCAATAATAAAACCGTATGCAGCAATTACTCTCTTCCCCGTGATCAGCTAATTGGAGGGGGGACCACAATAATAACCTGGCCATAATAATCTAAGTATTATTGTGTGGGTGCATGGATCAGTCATCACTAAAAACCAAAGGATTTTTTCTCCTTACCTTGGGCACTAAATACTGCTCATCAGTACATGCTATGGTGTAGGCCTCAGCCCTACCAAGTTCATTCTGAGGAAAATGAGCGTTCATTTCATCTCCGTCAAAGTCGGCATTATAAGCCTTACAGTTCGCATAGTGGAGCCTCAGAACCTTCTCTCCAGGAAGGACCCGGGCCTTGTGAGCTTGTATGGACGGTCTGTGCAGTGTGGGCTGCCGGTTGAGTAAAAGAACATCCCCATTTTTCACATGACGATAAACCTGAGATCAATTAATGCAGAAAAAACGAAGAGGAGTCACGCAGAATATGCATTATACATTCACAGACGCACAACACAGTCCCGTCCTTGCACTACAGATCAGTGCAAGGAGGGAACGAGAAGCTTAACGGTCAAGTGTTCACCTTCCTGTTACAGGGACAGCACTGGAGTAATCTAGACACTAGGAATGAAAAGAGACTCCTTCTCTGCCCTAGACCTACCAGGCATACAGACAGTAACGGGGTAACTAAACTTTCACCTAAACACCGAAGTTTTGATCGGTGGGGTTCCGAGCACTGAGACCCCCACCGATCGCTAATACGAGGCAGTAGTAGTAGTGCTCTAATGAGCGCTGAGCCGCTTCACTTCTGATCTGCTTTTCTCGGAGTAGACTTTCTATGGAGTCCGTACACCGTTGCAATCCGATCAGGAACCAAGCGACTCAACGCTCACTCAGGCACTTCCGCTGCTTTGATTTAGCGATCGGTGAGGGTCTCAGTGCTGGGGCCCCCAGAAGAAACTTCTGACATGTCAGAAGTTTTCAAAAAGTTTAGTTACCCTTTAATCACATGCATTCCTGAGACCACCGGGGATGCGGACATTAATGAATTCACTGCCCTAGACCACCAGGAATCTCAGCATTAACCCTAGACTGCCAGAAGTGGGGGTCACTGCCCCAAAATATACACCATAGAACTATTTCTCTAGACTCTGTATATAACCATTTACCTGTATGTTATATAGTACTACGTACCTAGCTGCTGTATGCCTAATTATTTAAGCGCTATACGTGGCAATTATTGACAGGGTTTTGGATCGGCCAAATAGTGCCTACACCCCTTACTGCCCGCTCACTCGCAACAATGGCCTAACAGAAACATTGCCTGTGACCCAAGGTCTGAATGGATGTTGATGTAGCTGCACTATGTTCGCCACTGCAGGAGCAGCTCTTTGTAGAGGTTCTCCATGCCGGCTAATAAAGGAAAATCACAAGCAGATAACCAACTTTTATGACATCCATATGGAATACAAACAGAGGCGGATAAACACGTGCGTGATTGTATTTCAACTCAAAACCACTTACGATTTTTGCAGTCATCTTCTGTGAGCCAGTGGATGGAGTGAGCAGCTGCTTGGCAACGGCCTCGCGCTGTGTAGCATTAGAATCAGTCAATATTGTGCGAGATCCATCCTCAGCAACCACCATGGTGGCCCCGGGATGGACATTGGGTCCATTTATAACCGCTTGTCTCAACTCCTGCACGTTCCACGTTGTGACAGGCTGGGGATAGGTCAGCTTGGTGGCAAATACCTGAAACAAGACATAACACAGGTATCCGTATACTCAATAATAATGGTTTAAGCCCCTTCTGCAGAGGGTCCTGTGGCTGGTACTGCATTAGAGGGCTCCTCTTGCATTAATGCTTATAGGGGGGGGGGGGTCCATGACACGCTCACTGTTAGAGGAGGGGTCCTGGGGCATGTACTTCACGTTATCATTTTGTGCTCATACTTAGGCTGAGTGTACGTGGGGACAGATAACAAAGAACATTACACATATCAATAGGTGATATACAGCAATTTTTTACACAATTTACGGCCTCTGTGTAATCCCAGTCTTACGGCTACCTCTTCCAAGAAAAAGGTTTGCGTATTTGGGCACATTTGTAAGATGCCCTATTAATAGTTATTATGTAATAGTTATGTAGCGGCTCCCCTCCCTTTCCATGAGGACTGTCTGCCATTAACAGGATTGTTCACTTTGGACAATCCCTGTTAGAAAGGTCCCTTGACAATAAGCTGATCACATAGTGTCCTCCTGCCGGGACCCCCAGCGATCAGTTCTAATCTGTGGAGAACTTGGCAGTGTTCAATTTCTCTGCAGCGCCACCACAGGGGAAATTAAGTATTACACCGTGTCCATTCAAGTCAATGGGTTGTCTCTATAATACAGGACAGTTCCTCCAGAGCGAGATGCTATTTGTAAACTTTCTCCACTCTGGCAAGGAAACGAGGATCCTGAACAGAAGCCCCCCCCCCCCTGTATTAACTCAGAAATCTCTAATCGCATATATGAAAATAGATTTTCCAAACGGGAAAAGTCATTTAAGCTAAAGTTAAAAAGGGTCTGATATATCCGTGTGTATTACCAGTGAGGCAGGAACATTCCTTATTCTATTTCACCCCCATATCTGTACTTGGTGGAGTCGAGTGGTCTAGGTGGAATGATTGTGCCCACTAGGGCCGCTCCAAATGAATATATTGCAGATGCCCTAATGCAAAGGGAGACGGTCCTGGTGCCAGGTACATACCATAGGGATGCCAATTTCATTAGTACTGATGTACATGTCCGGGCAAATAACGGATCGTGCTGCATAGTCCACACGCTTTCCCATCATGTGTTTCCGAAAGAGACCTTCCTTCTTCTCCAGCAGCTGTAATAGAAGCGAAGGGCTCATACGATGCAGTGATCATGCATTTACATGTAGAATGAAGCGACATAAAAAGTTGAGTCGCTTTGCAATTACATTGTATTATTTATCTTGTACTGATCCCGAGTTACAGCCTATATTCTACTCCAGAGCTGCATTCACAATTCTGCAGGCTTCCGAGCAAAAATCTTCCAGCATTCCTTACTGGCTCAATATCTGCACAGAAATCTGATGTAGGAAAAAACTAACTGCATTATGGGATCTGAGTGACGCTGTTACGGGTGTATCAGTCTACAGGCGTGTAGAACATGTCCAATGACAAACCGTAGAATGCAGCCCTTTGCTCGGGTGTTTCTCTAAGGCCCCTTTCACACAGTGTTTTCCCTGTAAGTTTGACATATGCGTCGGGAAAGCTTCCGGCGCATATGTCATCTGTACCCTTGGGGTGCTATTATACCAACTGAGGCCAAAAGAGTGTCCTTTTGGTATATGTCAGGTTTACCTTTTTTTTTTTACATGGTAGTCAATGCGTCACACAATTGCATCATAAGCCAATAGCTTTTCAGAATGTATCATGGGAAACTGAAGAGTTAAACCTAAGACTATGCTCACAACTGCGTCGGAGGTTCTGTCAAAATTCCTGGACAAAATAGCGCAGCATGCAGGTCTATTTTACCCCACAAAATGACGGAAACCATGATGGCATCAATTAAAGTCACTGCAGTAGTTTTCGTTCTGGTCCTGATTCACCAACGCAGATGTGAACAGAGCCTAACAATGGCCTCCGTCAACCATAGGCAATAATGGAATCTGTTTAACAGATATGTCATGAAAGGGTTATGAGAGTTCATAACAAATATGTCCAATGAATACCATAATAGTCTATGGGTGACAGATGCCTCGGTTTGTATAAGGTTCAAACCTGGAAACTCCTGTTTTCTTGCACTAAGGCCCCATGCACAGGACCGTAAAAAATCTCTGTAATTGCGGACAGTAAAACGGTCCGCAATTACGGACCCATTCAGTTCTATTGGCCGCGGACGTCTTTCCGTATCGCTACAGATTGGTGTCCGTGCCGTTTAACTGTATCGCAAAAGATAGAACATGTCCTATCTTTTGCGTTTTACGGGCCGTGCTCCCATACTTTAGACCGTGTGCATGAGGCCTAACTCTTCTTGTTGAGCCACTTGTGATGTTGAACAGCTTCAATGCTGGATTTAATATCAAGCTTCTCGCGATTCCTACCTCCTTGGATTCTTTATTAAGCACAAGAGAAAGAAAGAGTCAGAAACTATCAATAAATGTAAATTTGCCAAATGGCATAGAAAAATATATATTTTATTGGACAATACAAGTAACACGATTAAAAATAGACTACAAATCAAAAAAGACTGTATATCTCCAAAAGTATGGGAGAGGAACATGGGTCATAGAGGTAAAACAATACAAACAATAGTTTATATCAGTAGTTATTAGTTTATGTTAGTGGTTCTAAACGGTTTGCAAACAATAGATACAGAGAAAGCGAGGGTTAATTCCTTGGATTCTTTGCCTTGATTGCCTAATTATTCTCATTATTGTGGCTCCTATGTAAGTCTGGACCTTGCAGGACCTCCTTGCTGGACTATTGAACCTCCGGCTTACAGTCTAGTTCCTTTTTGCCTCATGTTACTAACAATTGATTTTTATCTGTGTACCAAACAAGGACTGTTTCCTGACCACGCCTCGGCCTTAGATTGCCATCTATTGTTCTGTGTACAGAACCAGGACTTTTGCTTGACCAGGTCTCTGCCTTACATTACTATCTATTGCTGTTTATCTGTTTAGCAAATCTGGACTGTTTCCTGACCACGTCTCTGCCTTACAATACTATCTGGTGTTGTTTATCTCTGTACGAAACCTAGACTGTTTCCGGACCACGTCTGACGTCTCTTCCTCACGTAACTACCTATTGCCGTTTCCATCATTGTATATAGACTTCTATGGAGTCAGGGCTCTGCCTGACTGACTGCAACGTGAGGGAAAGGTGTTCACCCACGCTCTCTCTTATCCAAGGAATGAAGGGGGGAGCCGCTCATCCCATAATTAAGTAGGGGGTTCCTGTGGATATGCCATAAACGTTTAAGATGGAAATGAGTCAGTAATACAGTAAATGAGACATCAGACCTATAATTATAGGACTAAGCCCACATACCTGGCGAACGCCGGGATACTTATCAACCATCACTTTGTCCATCTCGGAATCAAACACAATGTTTACGTGACTCTGCAGAAGAATCCAAGCGTTGTACAGTTTATCTGGGAGAGTCTGACCGATCAGCGAGGTCAAGAAGGCTCGATCAATGTTTTGAACAGGCTCTGTGGTATCCTGAGAAAACAAATAGAAAAAGATTTAAATTCCAACCTATGTCGACCCCTTCCGACATAATTTTTTTCAGCTATCGTAGCAATATCGGCTTCTGAAAAACCTAGGTGACACACAATATGGCCGCTGTTACAGGGATCCCCTACAGCGCCCCCCACCTTCTGTGTATGGAGCAGTGAATTGAATGGTCATAGTGTAACACTCCCTCTGCTGGTGATCTCTACTAGAACAGTTTCTCAAAAAAAAAAAAAAAAAATAGCCTGCGTAAGTGACTAATGCTAGGAATTTTGTCAAAATGCCTTGTTAAATGCTAAAATAGACCTAAATATAGTATAGGAAAAAACAGGCCACCAGAAGCCCCCAATATGTGTGGATTTCCTGTAATATTCCCAAATTGTGTGAAGATTTCTCCCTATATAGAATAGTTGATATTTTAATGCGACAGATTTTTCTATGTCATGCAACCAAAATCAAATGCAAGTTGCCTGATTTTAACTAGTTGAGGATATCAGGGTCCTGTGACAATGCTTTATGATGGCAAGAAAAGCTTTTTACAGCGCTATCATAGCCATAAAATAAATAAAAAATAAATAGGACTACATTACTCTATACGCAACAATCCAGTTTACGCTACAAAAGTGCCAAAAAAAAAAAAAAATTAGTAAAAGAACAAAATGCGAAGGCGCCATCTACTGTTCACACAAAATATTACACCATCAATAGCTGAAAGGTTCTGGCGCCATCTAGTGTTCTGACTAAAATATCAATATTTTAGGGACACGATAGCGGGAGATTATGAATAACAAAATTAATACAATACAAGAACAAAAAAATGCATGAATTTTTTCATTATTTTATGGAAATATTTCCATCAGGATTGTACCAATGGCTGCTGTGACCGCCAATAACACGAGCAAGAAATATTTTGCAAATATTTTAAATCACATTTGATAGGTTACATTTTCAATTAAGCCAAAACATTTTTTTTAACCTACTTTCAGAACCCCCCCCCCTCATTTTACGCTCTTGGATCTTTTAACACGGAATGCGATTAGCCTATTTAACCCTTTCCACTAGGTCACTGTTGGTCTACGCGCCTTTGTTTCCTCCTCCAAACAAAGTCTATACTTTAAAAATTGTAACATTTTTTTCGAAAGTTAGAAATCACATCGAATATGGCAGGCAGAAGTATCATCTTAATCAGGGCCACTCTGGCCGCCATATTGAGTCACAGAGGAAAGATCAGAATATGTTAAAAACTAACAGTATATATCAGGAGTGAGATTGTCATTCACATAATCTTTGATAACGTAGCCAATATTTGTAGATAAGCCAGAGAAACATGGTGTAGTTCAAAGTCAGAGATTGTTCTCCATCAAAAACATTACTATAGATTTCCCTCTTGGAAGGTACTGGTTCTCCTTGAGGAGATCCAGCCTTACAAGCAATGCTTGCTGGGAAATGTATGCAAATTAGCTCTCCTGCAGAAGGACGAAAACAGTCTCTCTAGTGCCACCCATAGGTGACCAAGTCAATGTCCAACCCATTAAAAGAGACTTCAAAACATGACATGGGATACCAGCCAAACCAGAAACATTCATCTGTAGGCCGCGCTGTTTCGGAGTATTGATGATATTCCTAGTCATGTTTCAAGTCCCTTTAATGGGTCGGACATTGACTTACACCATAGTCACCTATAGGTGGCACTAGAAAGACTGTTTTCCTTCTGGAGGAGAGCTATTTTGTATAGATTTCCCCCAATTGAGCGAGACCTTCGTATTCCTCAAATTGACCAACAACTTTTTAACTTTACAATCCCAAGTACAACATAATATCAACAAATAGGGATATCTTTTCGATCCGGTCCTCAATCCCTCTAATTCCAAGTCTTATTTTTATAGCAAAGGGTTCAATTACTAAGGAAAACAATAAGGGCGACAGGGGAGCATTTGCTCCAAGTTACGAAAAAAATAAAAACTATAGTGTAACCGGCGAGCCCTCCGGTAGATGACACCACATCTTACTGTGCTGACTTCAGTCTCATTGATTTCCGGAGTCTTCATCTGCTCCTCAGCCATGACGGCCAGTAACTTCCGTATGACGCTCACGTCTTTCAGGACAGACTGCAGATTTATCGTCTGCCCGTTGGTGTACATCTGATCTGCCAGGCGATTGACAGGCCGGTAACTGAAAACAGACATCAGAAAAGTCAGAGGACGATTCCAAGTAGAATAGTTTGTCATAGTGGATAATCTGAGACGGCTAGTGGAGTAGTCATGTCCCCGATACCAATGGCGATTTTCCTTCCCTAAACAGAATACCCATCTAGGCTAAGGGCCTGTTCACACCAGCGATTGGTTTCCGTTCATGGGTTCCGATAGACCTTTCCATCGGAGGAACCGATGAACGGAAAGCCGAACGGAAACCATAGCTTGTTTGCATTACCATTGATTTCAATGGTAATGCTTGAGTTGCAGTTGGTTTCCGTTTTTTTTTTGATGATGTGAACAGGCCCTTATAAGGCAAAGAGAGAGACAGAGTATGAGGGAATGCCTGTGACATCATCAGGGCCCCTACCCCGCTCTGAGATGCCGGTAAGCACGGCATATGACAGCTGAGGCAACTGATTAAATGAATCGGTCATGTGCAACCGTGTCACATTATCGGTGGCAGCTTGTAAAGAAAGACTGGCGGGGGACAGCCAGAACGTCTGCGCTGGATCGGTGGGGGATTGTAGAGGCGAATATGGTTTCCTTTGTTGTTTTATAACATTTACGTTTTTTTTTTTTTTCCCCTCTAACAAGAGATCAAATGCCTTTAAAAACTCGGCCGCACAAATACGTAACTGGCTTACTTGGTCAAGAAGGAATGTTGACATGTGAGCTCAGCTGCTGCACATCTGTAGACCTAGCACTGATCTAGTTAAAGTGTCAGTAAAGAGAGACTTATTACCGAGATGGAGGAACCACTACAAGATCAAGGAAAAACATTTCTGCGGAGAACTCCTTCCCTGTCGTCATGCCAGAAAACAGGCACCGCATGAAAAAACCTGGAAATATAGAACAAGGAGAAGTCACAAGACAGAATTAAAGGGACATCACATCATTGCAGAATGGTCTCTAGTTTGGGCTAAATATATCAGCAGCTGCACAATTGTCTCTGGTAGTTTGCTACAATGTATCAGTCTGGAGATCAAGACTAGCTATATACAGGATTGCAGCCTCTGAATGTAAACAAGTGCGCTCATTCACTGACCGCAAAGTAATAACTGGAAAACAGTGAAGAATTTAATCAAAATAGATAAGAAATTTGCAGAAATGTTCATCTATACAGGGATTAAAGGGGAAACAAACGTTTGAAGAACTTCTGACACTTCACTATGACATGTCAGTAGTTTTGATCGGTGGGGGTCCAAGCATTGTGACCCGCACCGATCGCTAAAATACAGTGGCAGAAGTGCTCGGATGAGCCGCTTTGTTTCTGATCGGCTTTTCTTGGAAAGTCAAGCAGTTGGTGTACGGGCTCATAAACTTTCCATTTAGTCCGTACACCGTTACCTCGGCTTTCAGAGAAAAGCTGAAAAGAAACTAGCGATCAGTGGGGTCTCAGTCCTCGGACCCCCACCAATCAAAACTTCTGACATGTCACTATGACATGTCAGAAGTTTTTTGAAAGTTTAGCTACTCTTTAAGCTTTTTTTTTTTTTTTTTACTACATAAAACGGGACAACCTTTTTAACCCTTTTCACTGCCAGGACCATATGTAATACGTAATGATTTTAAATACTTGCTGCGTCCAGAATATAGGAGGTAGAGCTTATTAAATATTCTAGGTGCAATAGTTGGGAGCGCAGCATGAAAAGTCTTACTTCCTGGTCCTGTGTCACTGTAAGGCCGGGTTCACACAGTTTTTTTGCAGGCGGAAATTCTGCCTCAAAATTCCGTTTTGACGTTTGAGGCAGATTTTCCTCTCCCTGCACGCCGATTTTCACTGCGTTTTTCGCCCGCGGCCATTGAGCGCCGCCGGCATAAAACTCTGAAGCCCGAAGACAGGGCATGTCGCTTCTTTCTCCCGCGAGACTGTTTTACCGCTCGTGGGAAAAAGACGCCTCCGCCTCCCATTGAAATCTATGGGAGGTATTTTCGGCCGGCTTTTGACGAGTTTTGCAGCGCGGTTTCCGCGTCAAAAAACTCAGTGTGAACATACCCGAAGGGAGGAGGAATCTGCAAGTGAGAGCAGGAGCAAAGATTACAGCCATAGGGCTTGTCCACACACAACGGGAATCGCTGCAGAAAATTTCTGCAGCAATTCCGTTGAAAGTCCAAGGCTTTCTGCTGCGGCAAAAACGGATGTGCTGGCGACAGTGATAATATTTTTCATTTCTAAATGATATGATCAGCAGATGAACGGCGGTTCGCTAGTTATTTTTTTCTTTTTTAGTTTTTACTAAGGTAATGAGATGAGCAGTTACTTGTCTAATTACACCCTGTACCCAATCAGGATATTTGTCACCTTTGAAATCGGACGTTTACAGGCATCTGGATCGCACAGATTTTTAATCTAGTGATTATGTGAAGATATATTCATGAAGACCAAGACATAAGTGTTTTCTTCTTTTATCTTTAGGACGTGTCACACTTCACAGGTTCTGTTTGGTTCAGACTTTTAGCCACAAACATGAATTTTAAATGCTTTTTTTTTATTTTTTTAAGAAAGCTTTATGCCTTGATGTAAAGTTGCATGAAGGCGCAGAAGGTTGTAAAGTGCTGGATGGCATTTTTCACACTGCCAGGTGTGTACATTCAGAAAATATATATGTGTATAGCGCTTCTTTTCGTATTCTGTCATTCAGGTTTTACTTGTGCACATCAAAAGTGTGAAAATTGTCCTGGCAGCAAAAGGGTTAAAACGCCCAAAATAACCTTAAAGGGGTATTCCCATCAGAGAGATTTACGACATATCCACAGGATGTGTCAAATGTCAGATAGACGTGAGTCCCACCTCTGTGACCCGCACGTATCTCTAGAACGGGGCCCCATAAACCCCGTTCTACTTTCCTCGGTTCCCGCTGCCTCCTGCGCCACTTGCAGACTGAAGTTAATTTATAACATTTTCCAAATTTCGTTGTTTTATTTTTTCTAAGCAGAACGCGATTTGATTGATTTGACAACATTCTTTTATTTTGCTAGGGGACCTTTACTTTTATTTCTTTGTGTTATAATGAATTATAGCCGGTGCATGAACAACACCCATTGTATATACCTCAATAGTCTTTCCTTCAGGACAGCGCTAGGGGCCTTTGTCCCTTAACACTGGCCGCTCCAGCGATTGGCGGACAAAGAAAGCCTCATGCCCTTGCAGCATCACAAGGTTAAGCACTTCGCCAAGTAATCTCCATAGACAAGCACTGGCTGCAGAACTAAAAGTGGTTTTTCAACCGATAATTATTGTGAACTACGAGCACAAAATAATGCATAACGACATGTGGCAACGGCGGCAAATCATTGGCCACTGTGGCGACGTGTTGCCCAAAGTGACCTAAGCACGAAGGTCAGCAGGTGGCGGTAGTGGTGGACAGCAGACCGCCATTGGGGTCTGGGGCAGGTTTGGGATGGAATGTGGCACAGTCAACGTCTATGTGATATGTTCCGGTGTTCACATACATCTGGCCATACGTTGTACCGGTAATTACGGTAGAGGTTACATATATGTAGGGTATTACCTTCATTTTCCCAGAGAGCCTCTATGTGCTCCTTTGTCGAGCTAGGAGTCAGGTAGCCTCGTTTCGCCAACTCTGCAGTGTCCTTTGCTGAAAAAAAATCAAAATAAAAAATAAAAAAATAAAAATCAGGAAAAGTGAAAACTTGGCTGAAATACAAAAATAAAGCAAAGAATAGAAAAAAAAAATATATAAAAAAATAAAATAAAAAAAAATTGCTGAAACTTCTTATTTTAACCCTCAACTATATTTGCCCAGTTTCTTTGCTTTTTTTTCAGGACTTTATTGCCGATTACCTATCCCGGCACCAGTGCAGTACATACGGTTGTGCCACTGAATAAGACGGAGCTGCAGTACTAGGTATAACCACAACTGTATGGCGCTCTGTCTGGGCAACCAATGAAAAGGACATGGTGCGCTCGAGTGTCACTGCTCCTTCATTTATGCCGGGAGTCTTATTCCCACCCATCAAATATTGATAGCCTATCCCCCCTATTAAGAAATTGCAGATTATTTTTTTTTAATACAATATATCGCATGGGTTTGATTAAACCAAAATATCCTGTAAAGGGGTTTTCCAGTTTTATGAAAATAAAGCTTAATGATTATATAATGAAAAATATACTTTGTATTTTAATTTATCATAGTTTTTAAAGAGACTGTCATCACATTATAAGTGCCCTGTCTCCTACATAAGGAGATCGGCGCTGTAATGTAGGTGACAGTAATGCTTTTTATTTAGAAAAACGATCTATTTTTACCACTTTATGAGCGATTTTTAGCTTTATGCGAATGAGTTTCTTAATGCCCAAGTGGGCCTGTTTTTACGTTAGACCAAGTGGGCGTTGTACAGAGGAGTGCATGACGCTGACCAATCAGCATCATGCACTCCTCTACATTCATTTACACTGCACTAGCGATATAGATATATCACTATGTGCAGCCTCATACACAAGCCCTAACATTACTACAGTGTCCTGATAATGAATATACATGAAACCCAGCCTGGACGTCATGTGTACTCAGAATCCTGACACCTGCCTTGAAGTTCCTGAAATCTGCCTGCAAAAACCTCTTAAGTATAAAGGAAAGACAGATCTGTGCCCCCCTCTTGTATCCACACCTGTTTGGCTCAAAAAATTGCCACAAAAACTGCATGTGTGAATCCAGCCTAAAGATGTGGCACTTCTGACTTTCGATTTATCCAGTATATAAGCGATGAAACGGGTACAACTTTCCCCCCACGTAGCAGCGATCACTCACTTCCTGAGACTTCATCGATCTCGTCTGACTTTTTTTTGCTTCCATCGGGGCTCATGATGATGGTCAGCTTGCTGTTGTGCTCTCTCCGTAATACAGAGCGCGGTGCCCTGAGCAACACACAAATAGTTGTAAGAATCACGTATCGGAAATAAAACCGGTTCCAAAGCCCCATCTCATTATGTACAATCATTACATTAGAGAACTACTGTTTAAAGGGGACAAACCCTGCATATGGACATCATAGAGGGGGTTCCCAGAACCAAGAGCCGCTCTGTAAACTCTAAAGAGATTAAAGCGACATTAGAAACGTATAGTCAAGGTATCTGCTGCACCACTCCTGAATCATCCGCTCTCCAGTCCCTCGTCATCCGCTCTCCAAGATGGCCACCGTAGTTTCAGACTTCTCTATGGAGATCATCTTTGAAAGTTTGAGACATGGCCCCGCCCCTCCACTGGCCACCACTGATAACGTTGGCGCTGCCCACATCATCAGTGCTGGTCCCTGTATAGTCCATTGGGTTGGTGTTTTTTGGACTGGAGGATAGACCACCAGGTGTAATGAAGAGATTTAATGCCCGTTTCCCTAGTGGTATTGGGCAGGGGAGAGGTTTGTGGTCTTCTCTACTGGGGTAGGGTAGTGGAGGGGTTTGTTATCAGCTTCACTGGTACAGGAATAACGATAGCTTCTGTGGTTCTTGAGGATAGTGGAGGGGTTAATATCAGATGTCCATTAGGTAACTCACCTTTCCATGCTCTAGCAATGCAGCATCTCCTTCCTGCCCTACACCGACCATAGAAATTGGTGCGATCAGGGACAGCGAGAACTATGGGGCTGTGAATCAAAAGCCAAACAGTTGTCTCGATTATGATCGGACAGAAGGCTTTACCCAATCATTAAAGTGACCCTCCGGTCCCGGGATAACATTTCAAATACGATGGCGTATTATATGATGGAATAATAATAGCGGATGCCGTCCAGTTTTGCCCTTCTGCTGTGGAGCTGCTGTTTTAGGGTCCCCTCTGTGCTGTCCAAAAACTGCCGGAATGCTTCTTAGACTACGAGTCCGAGACAGTCCCACTGTTCTCGGATTGGCCAGAGCCGCTCACATAAGCCGCTCTATCCAATCCGAGAACAGAGGGACAGTCCAAGAAGCGCGGCGGTCGTTTTGAGACAACACAGAGGGGGACCCTAAAACAGCGAATCCACAGCCAAGAGGCACATCTGGAGGGCAGCAGGTAATATTACTCCATATACCGCATCACATTTATTTTGTCCTGGTCCTGAAAAACCCCTCAGGTCGCTTTAAGAAAACGGATTTTAAGGGGAAAAAAAATTCTTGCTCAAAAGTGCCTTTTACAGCCCTAAAACACAGGGCATATAATAGATATCGCGTTATATGGTTTCCTCAATAACTCACTTGCATTGGGGACATCTCCTAGAAGTCATGTGCGCCTTCCAGAAGTCATTTATAAGCTTATTCCTGGTCACACAAACATTCTTCACCTGACAAAAAGAAGATGGGGAAACAGTAACTAAGTTAGTAAGACTTGTCTCACTCCAGCAACAATGATGACAACAATTCACGTTTAAAGGGAACCTGTCAGCAGCATTTCACCTATTAACCCCTTCCCTCTTTAGCCACTTTTGACCTTCCTGACAGAGCCTCATTTTTTAAATCTGACATGTGTCACTTTATGTGGTAATTACTCCGGAATGCTTTCACCTATCCAAGCGATTCTGAGATTGTTTTCTCGTGACACATTGGACTTTATGTTACTGGCAAAATTTGCTCGATATGTTCAGTATTTAATTGCGAAAAACACCAAAATTTAGCGAAAAATTGCAAAAATTAGCATTTTTCTCAATTTAAATGTATCTGCTTGTAAGACAGGCAGTTATAACACACAAAATTGTTGCTAATTAACATCCCCCATATGTCTACTTTAGATTGGCATTGTTTTTTGAACATCCTTTTATTTTTCTAGGACGTTACAAGGCTTAGAACTTTAGCAGCAATTTCTCACATTTTCAAGAAAATTTCAAAAGGCTATTTTTACAGGGACCAGTTCAGTTGTGAAGCGGCTTTGAGGGCCTTATATATTAGAAACCCCCAAAGAGTCACCCCATTTTAAAAACTTCACCCCTCAAAGTATTCAAAACAGCATTTAGAAAATGTCTTAACCCTTTAGACTTTTCACAGGAATTAAAGCAAAGTAAAGGTGAAATTTACAAATTTCATATTTTTCTGCAGAAATAAATTTTTAATACAATTTTTTTTATAACACAGAAGGTTTTACCAGAGAAATGCAACTCAATATTTGTTGCCCAGTTTCTGTAGTTTTAGGAAATATCCAACATGTGGCCGTAGCGTGCTACTGGACTGAAGCACCGGCCTCAGAAGCAAAGGAACACCTAGTGGATTTTGGGGCCTTATTTTTGTTAGAATATATTTTAGGCACCATGTCAGGTTTGAAGGGCTCTTGCGGTGCCAAAACAGTAAAAATCCCCCAAAAGTGACCCCATCTGGGAAACTAGACACCTCAAGGAAATTATCTAGGGGTGTAGTGGGTATTTTGACCGCACAGGTGTTTTACAGAAATTATTGGAAGTAGGCCGTGAAAATTAAAATCAACATTTCTTCAAAGAAAATGTAGGTTTAGCGATTTTTTTTCTCATTTCCACAAGGACTAAAGGAGAAAAAGCATCGCAACATTTGTAAAGCAATTTCTCCCGAGTAAAACAATGCCCCACATGTGGTAATAAACGGTTGTTTGGAGACACGGCAGGGCTGAGAAGGGAAAGAGCGCTATTTGGCTTTTGGAGCTCAAGTTTAGCAGGAATGGTTTGCAGAGGCCTTGTCACATTTACAACGCCCCTGAGGGGACAAAACAGTGGAAACCCCCCACAAGTGACCCCATTTTGGAGACTACACCCATTGAGGAAATTATCTAGGGGTATAGTGAGCGATTTGACCCCACAGTTTTTTTGCAGAAATTATTGGAAGTAGGCCCTGAAAAAAATAATCTACATTTTTTCAAATAAAATGTAGGTTTAGCTAATTTTTTCTCATTTCCACAAGGACTGAAGGAGAAAAAGCACCACAAAATTTGTAAAGCAATTTCTCCCGAGTAAAACAATGCCCCACATGTGGTAATAAACGGCTGTTTGGACACACGGCAGGGCTTAGAAGGGAAAGAGCGCCATTTGGCTTTTTGAGATCACATTTAGCAGGAATGGTTTGCGGAGGCCATGTCGCATTTGAAGAGCCCCTGAGGGGACAAAACAATGAAAACGCCCAAAAAGGGACTCCATTTAGGAAACTACACCTCTTGTGGAATTCATCTAGGGGTGTAGTGAGCATTTTGACCCCACAGATGTTTCATAGAATTTATTAGAATTAGGCAGTGAAAATAAAAACAGTCCTTTTTCTTCAATAAGACGTAGCTTTAGCGCAAATATTTTCATTTTCTCAACAAATAAAGGAAAAAAAGAACCCAAAATTTGTAAAGCAATTTCTCCCGAGTACGGCAATACCCCATATGTGGTCATAAACTGCTGTTTGGGCAAACGGCAGGGCTCAGAAGGGAAGGACCGCCATTTGGAGTGCAGATGTTGCTGGATTGGTTTCTGGGTGCCTGTGGGCCCAAAACAATGGAAACCCCCCAGAAGTGACCCCATTTTGGAAACTACACCCCTCAATGCATTTACCAAGGGGTGTAGTAAGCATTTTAACCCTGCAGGTGTTTTGTAGAAATTAGTGTTCACTCGATGTTGCAGAGTGAAAATGGGACTTTCTTCCATAGATATGCCAATATGTGGTGCCCGGCTTGTGCCACCATAACGAGACAGCTCTCTAATTATTATGCGGTGTTTCCTGGTTTTAGAAACACCCTACATGTGGCCCTAATCTTTTGCCTGGACATATGACAGGGCTCAGAAGTGAAGAGTACCATGCGGAGTGGAGGCCTAATTTGGCGATTTACAAAGTATTGGTTCACAACTGCAGAGGCTCAGATGTGAAATAATAAAAAGAAACCCCTGATAAGTGACCCCCATTATGGAAACTGCACCGCTCAAGGCATTTATTAAGAGGTGTAGTGAGCATTTTCACCCCACAGGTCTTTTCCATAAATGAATGCGCTGTGGATGGTGCAAATTAAAAACTTATATTTTTCCCTAGATATGCCATTCAGTGGCAAATATGTCATGCCCAGCTTATGACACTGGAGACACACACCCCAAAAATTGCTAAAAGGGTTCTCCCGGGTATGACGGTGCCATATATGTTGAAGGAAACTTCTGTTTGGGGACGCTGTAGGGTTCAGGGCCGAGGGAGCACCATTTGGCTTTTGGAGAGCGGATTTTGCTTGGTACTATATTTGTTTGAGTATTGCTGGTGTTTTATAATGTGGGGGTACATGTAAGCGGGGCGGAGTATATAAGGGGCATAGTCAGGTGCTATAAAAAAAAAATAATAATCCATAGATGTGTGTTACGCTGTGAAGCAATCCTTTCCGCACAGGCCGGTGTCGCACTGATAAATGGCGTCCTTTCTTATGCCCCTTTTGGTCCACACTCCGCACCTTTTGTAGTTTGAGGAATTTTGCTGGGAAGTGTTGTCCTGGTATAATACGGGCGCCCTCGCTTCCAGCGGATATGTTTGGGCTCTCCCTTTCCTGGTTCCCTAATTTTAGGTCCTTGATAAATCGCCTCTTCAAACAGAAGAAATGTTCCCCTCGGGCACAACTGCATATTTTTTTATTTCCTGACTTATTGGAGCCATAACTAATTTTATTTTTCATAGACGTAGCGGTATGAGGGCTGGTTTGTTGCGGGACGAGCTGTAGTTATTATTGGTACCATTTTGGGGTACATGCAACTTTTTGATCACCTTTTATCCTATTTTTTGGGATGCCAGGTAAACAAAAAAAAACGCAATTCTGGCACAGCTTTTTTCGTTGTTTTTTATACAGCGTTCACCATGCGTTATAAATTACATGTTAACTTTATTCTGCGGGTCCGTACGATTCCGGCGATACCAAATTTATAGCATTTTTTTATGTTTTACAACTTTTTTCACAATAAAATTACTTTTGTAAAAAGAATGTATTTTTTCTGTCGCCAAGTTGTGAGAACCATAACTTTTTAATTTTTTTGTCGACGGAGGTGTATGAGGGCTTGTTTTTTGCGGGACGAGCTATAGTTTTTATAGGTACCATTTTTGGATACGTGCAACTTTTTGATCACTTTTTATTCTAATATTTGTAGGGCAAAGTGACCAAAAAACAGAAACTCTGGTAAAGTTTCTTACGTTTTTTTTTTACGCTGTTCACCGCGTGCAATAAATAATATAATATTTTGATACCTCAGGTCGTTACGGTCACGGCAATACCAAATACATATGGTTTATTATTATTTTTCAATAATAAAGGACTTGATAAGAGTAAAAGGGCGATTGTGTTTTATTTCATTACTTGAAACTTTTATTGTTTTCAAACTTTTATTTTTTGCACTTTTTTTTACACTTTTTTTACACTTTTCTTCAAGTCCCACTAGGGGACTTGAAGGTCCAACGGTCAGATTTTTTTTTTTTCTAATACATTGCACTACCTATGTAGTGCAATGTATTAGATCTGTCAGTCATTCACTGACAGCAAGCCGATTAGGCTTCGCCTCCGGGCGGGGCCTAAATCGGCTTCCGTAATGGCAGAGCAGGAGACCATTGTGTCTCCTGTTGCCATAACAGCAGTCGCCAGTCCCGATTGCCTCTCAGGGCTGGCGATCTGCTAGTAACCGCTACGATGCAGCAATCGCTTTCGATTGCTGCATCGAAGGGGTTAATGGCAGGGATCGGAGCTAGCTCCGGTTCCTGCCGTTACAGGTGGATGTCAGCTGTACAGTACAGCTGACGTCCACCGCTGATGACGCCGGATCGGCTCCTGACCCGGCACTATCTTGCCGGCAGCTACGGAAGCCGATCAGGCTCCGCCGCCGGGCGGATCTTGATCGGCTTCGGTGCTAGGCAGACCGGGAGGCCAGTATTAGGCCTCCGGTTGCCATTGCAGCCACCGGAACCCCAGCAATTTCATTGCTGGGGCTCCGATGAGCTGCAAACACCTTAAGTGCAGCGATCGCGTTTGAGCGCTGCACTTAAGGGGTTAATGGCGGGGATCGAAGCTAATTTCGGTCCCCGCCGTTACAGTCGGATGTCAGCTGTAAGATACAGCTGAGATCCGGTGATGATGGCACCGACTCAGCTTCTGAGCCGGTGCCAAACATTTGACGTAAATGTACGGCATTTTGCGGGAAGTCAATGCTTTCCATGACGTACATTTACGTCAAATGTCGGGAAGGGGTTAAAACAGCAACACCTGGAGGTAGTGGGTGAGAAATCATTTTTGTGTAACCTATAATTATCTTCTTAGCTCTGTAGCTTTAGTATTCCGTTTTTTAATGTTCCCGCACCGTATGCGAATGAGCATAAGAGAGTCAAACCTTCATTGAAAAGAGTCATATCTTCATTCCTCAGGGTTTTCAGTTAACCCCGCCTCCTTACTTTTGATTGACAGCTGCTCGCCTCCCCCCAGCACATAGGAAACTGCGCTTGCGCATTGATGTCCTGTTTTGGGGCGTGCGCACAACGGGACACCATAGCGACGCATGCGCAGTAACTAGATTTGAGACCCAGACGAAGCAGGGAAGGGTGTCGGAACATACAGGACGACATTTCGGCATTCAGGGCGGGACAGTTTTCAGTGGAGGTCGGGCATAAGAAAAAGAACGAGACTGCCGGATTATTACCATAAAAGGCGCAAAATGTCTGCAGACCGTTATTTACAGTCAGGGGAGGAGTTTAGGAGAGGGGATAACAGCAATGAACTTTTTGACAGCAGCCGCCAGCGAGTAGAGTTCAATAGGTGAAATGTTGGTGACAGGTTCCCTTAAGAAGTACTCCCATCGCAGACATTTATGGCATATTAGCAGCGGGAGAAGGTAGGACGGGGTCAGCGGGCGCCGTTATAGAGATAGATGTTGGGTTCCAGAGTTGAGATGGATGCCATATATGTCTGAGATGAGACTACCCCTATAACTTCCAAATTGTACAGAATATATGAAGGAACATTGTCCAAGCAGGCGGCAGTTTTTCATACTGATGAACCATCCACAGGATAAGTCATCAGTATATGATCGGTGAGAGTCGACACCCGGCCCTGAAACGATCAGCTACAAATAACTCCGGTCACAGCATAGCGGCTGTGCTGCAGCTCTGCTCGTATTCAAGTGAATAGGAGTAGAGCTGCGGTAACCCAGCACGGCCGCTATACTGTGACCAGAGCCATCCGCTTCCGGAGGCAGCTGGAACAGCTGATCGTTGCGGGGTCCGACTGTCGGACCCCCACCAATCATATACTGATGACCTATCCACAGTATTGGTCATCAGTATGAAAAACCGCCCCCTTCTTGGACAACCCCTTTAAGCCCTAGGCGCACCACGACGCAACTGTACGTCCTGGTGGCCAGTGTCTTAGCGGACGAAGATGTACAGTTACTGCGCGGCTCCCGGTGCACACTGTCGACGACATTATAACCCAAACTATAAAGTTCTTTTTCCCACACGGTGAACACTGCAAAAAAAATAAAAAATAAACGAGAAACAATGCCAGAATCACTATTCTTTTGGTCACCACCCCTTCCAAAATACAGAATAAAAAGTGATCAAAAAGTCGCATGTACCCCAAAATAGTACCAATAAAAAAAAAGTTATGGCGCTCAGAATATGGGGACACAAAAAAATCCATTATTTTATAAACAAGTGATTTTACTGTGCAAAACATAAAAAAAAATGATATACATATGGTACCATACGCACATATATGTACATATGGTAATCGTACCGACCCGCAGAATAAAGTAAAACTCATTTTTAGAGCATAATGAACACCGTAAGAAATACATTTTAAAACGCCAAAATCAGTTTCTTGGTCACCTTCGCTCTAAATAAAATGTAATAAGTGATGTCAAAAGTTGCATATGCCCAAAAAATGGTGCCAATAAAAACTACAGCTTGTCCCGCCAAAAATAAGCCCTCACACCGCTCAATCCACGGAAAAAAAAACCAAAACTTATGACTCTCAGAATGTGTTGATACAAAACAATGTTTTTTTTTAACAAATAGTTTTTTCTTTGTAAAAGTAGTAAAATAAAAAAAAAAAACTATATACATTTCGTATCACCGTAATGGGATTGACCCGCAGAATAAAATTAAGTTGTCGTTTTTACCGCACGGTAAAAGCGGTAAAAACGAAACTCAAAAAACAATGGAGGAAAATCTCAGTTTTTTTCCAATTTCACCCAGCAAAGAACTTTATTTTCGGTTTCCCAGTACTTTAAATGGTGTCAATAGAAACTACAACTCCTCCCGCAAAAAATAAGCCCTCAACACGCTATAGATGGAAAAAAAAAAAAAGTTATGGCGTTTGGAAGGCGGGGAGTGAAAAACTAAAATGGAAAAGCAAAAAAGGAACAGTCCTGCAAAGGTTAATTAATTTCGATTAACAAAAAACAATTATGACTACGTGGGGTATTGTCATACTCGGGAGAGATTGCGTTACAAATTTTGGGTGGCTTTTTCTCCTTTATACCTTGTGAAAATGAAAAGCTTCAACATTTTAGTGGACGAAAACGTTGATATTCATTTTCACGGCCTAATTCCACAAAATTCTGGAAAAAACCTGTGAGGTCACTAGGCCTAGATAAATTCCTTGAGGGGGGGTGTAGTTTCCAAAATGGGGTCACTTTTGGGGAGTTTCCACGGTTTTGGTCCATCCAGGGCGTTGCAAACACGACATGGCACTGAAAACCAATCCAGCAAAATCTGCGCTCCAAAATCCAAATGGCGCTCCTTCCATTCTGAGCCTTGCTGTGTGTCCAAACATCAGTATAATACCACATATGGGGTATTTCCGTAATTGGGAGAAGATGCTTTACAAACGTTGGGGTACATTTTTTTCTTTATTTCTTGTAAATATTAAAAATGTCCATGTTTTTTTCCGAAAAAAAAAAGTCGATTTTATTTTTCACTGACTAACTCCAATAAATATAGCAAAAGACCTGTGTGGTCAAAATGCTAACTGTAGCCCTAGATAAATTCCTTGAGGGGTGTAGCTTCCAAAATGGGGTCACTTTTGGGGAGTTTCCACTGTTTTGGCACCACAAGATCTCTTGAAACCTGACATGGTGCCTAAGATATAATCTAAAAAAAAGCAGACCCCAAAATCCTCTAGGTGCCCCTTTGCTTCTGAGGCCGGTGTTTTGGTCCATTAGCACACTAGGGCCACATGTGGGATATTTCTAAAAACTACAGAATCTGGGCAATAAATATTGATTGCGTTTCTCTGGTAAAACCTTCTGTGTTATAGGAAAAAAAAAACAGTATTACAAATGAATTTCAGCAAAAAAAAAAAACTGAAATACGTAAATTTTCCCACTATATTGCTTGATTTGGAAATGTTAACTAGTGACTATTTTGTGTGGTATTACTATCTGTTTTACATGCAGATCCATTTACATTTAGAAAAATGCTAATTTTTGTAAATTCTCTCTAAATTTTGGTGTTTTTCCACTAATAAATATTGAGCTTATAGACCAAATTTTTCCTCTAACATAAAGTACAATATGTCATGAGAAAATAATCTCAGAATCGATTGGATAGGTAAAAAGCATTCCCAAGTTATTACCACATAAAGTGACGTCAGATTTGAAAAAAATAAAAATAAAAATCAGCTGTGCCACAAGGCCAAAACAGGCTGTGTCCTAAAGGGGTTAATAATGGATGTCTGCTTTTAGATACTTTTGGCCCAACTAGGGTAGAAATCTGATGTTATCCAGGAGTATACCACCAGACATTATGGTGTTTGCTACCAGGTCAAGTGGAGATCATTGGCGGACTGCTCCGTTCTGTAGGACATACTGGGAAAACATCATAAAGAGCCAGTAAGATAATGCAGTTACTCACCTGGGATGTGTCCCGCTTCTTTGGGTAGGCTTTAAGCACTCGTCTGGTGTACGCTTCCAATTCTTCTTGAATCTCCTGACCACTGACTAAGGCATTCCCTTCTAAGAACTGAAGGCAAAGGATAGAAGTCAATTGCCAAATCTACAAAACTTGATCCAATATGGAGTCTACTAGGGATATATATGGGATTACATGTGCTATAATCAAAGCCTCACTCACCCGGCCAAGAACAGCCTCCACTTCATAAACCTCCTGGAGAGCTCCCCTGTCTAGGATCTTCAGCTGGTTGAGTAGTAGATGCATGACGGAACGAGGACACGTCAGAAGATGGCAGCGAAAGCAGGAGCCTCGTACAGTTAGAAACAGCTTCTATACAAGGGAGAAAGAGGAAATATTATTCAAGAGTTAATAAAAAGTAGCGAGGTTTTTTAGTAACTTTTAAAAAAAAAAAAATGGTTGGCGGATCCCGAGATGTGCGATTGGTGGCGGTCTGACCGACAGTACCCTCAGCGATCAGAAGCTAGAGGCGGCTCCGGTGTCTGGTACTGAATGGTATTGATCGCACACAAAAAAAATAAAAACACAGTACCACACTCACTAGGTTTGCCACCTTTCCCACCCATAAAAAAAACGGCCATATTTACGGTGTATTTACAAATGCCCGGCTTTGTTGCCACATATCTGGTACGTGCAAATTAACCCGAACAAAACAAAAAAGCGAATGCGGTTTATTCACCTGCGTGAATGGGATTTTACCACTAAAGAGATTTGGGATTTTTCTTATCGCGCAGAAAATGTGGAATGCGACAAAAAAAAGTGGTCGTGGCCTTCAAGAAGCGTAGTACAGGTCACATTCAGAAAAAGGGGTGAAAATGAAGCGAATTTGACTGCAAATCTTCACCTGCTCATAGAAGACGTACATTTTAATTTCTGTTCGAAATTTGCAGCAAATGACTCCAGCTATCTCCTTTACTTAAATTTTGCCAGTCTTTTCAAACGTGGGCCATTGACTCGATATCCTCCCTTTCCGACCTCCGCTCCTGACTCTTGTGGCTGCGCAGGCAGGCAGCGTACAAGCAGCGCGCAGGCAGGCAGCGTACAAGCAGCGCGCAGGCAGTCAGATGCTGCTGAACGCTAGGGTCAATGGATCTCTGCAATATTCTAGTAGCGCTAATCCCACACGTGACATAACGGCTGTTGACGTTCCTAGGGCGAGGCGGCCTGGCAAAGAGGAATATCCAATCCACATACGAAGTAACCTGACTGGGCACGCACTTACATCCTATTATGCAGAATTACGGTCATTTGCGATTGTCGATAAAAAAAAAAGCCACCGCTCTGCCAGTGTAAATATTGGCTAGGCCGCTGGCAACCCCACACACATCCAGTAAATGGCAGTAGAAAATAATAAACATGTCTCCTCCTGATTTCTGTCCAGTGTTGTCATGGAGACCATGCGGGGTCCAAATCACTAAATACATCAACCATGTCCTACTTGAAAAGTGTCAGTCCCTTGTTGTGTATAAGTGGGGACATCACTGTATTTTGGGTTTATACCCACCTTTAGTATCCATGACAACACTGGTAGAATTTTAGAAGAGGACACGCATGAAATAATCAATCCTCAGGCTTCGGGCCTGTAACGTCAGGTGATGAGATCTCTGTTTAGAAGACATTAAAAAGCGTTTTGGCTTATTGTGAACACCATAGCGGTACATCCATCGAAGATCAGTGAGGAGGGGTCCCCTCGATCATTTCATCACCCCCCCCATTCCCCACTTGAAAGATGCGGATGTGTTGCTATGGTAGCCGAGGGCCTACAGAATTCATTAATAGGAGACCTTTGATTATCAATAATTTATTAATGATAATTAATAGGACATATTTAAAAGTACAATTAAAGTGCCGGCGATCAAACGATCACATGTTCAATTCTCGTAGTTGGAGTAAAAATAAAAACAAGATTAATAAAGTTAATCATATACAAAAAAATGACAATTTTAAAAATACCTTTTCCCATTTTTTCAGCAAAACGTAAACAATAAAAAAAATAAACATATTCGGTATTACCGTGTCTGTAAAAGTCTGAGCTATTACATAAGAACACGTTTATACCAGTGAACGCTGTAAAAAAAAAAAAAAATTGTTTTTTTTTTCAATACCATTGTTTTAATTTTGAAAAAGTAGTAAAAAGCGGAAAAAAAAAAAAACTATATCAATTTGGTATTGCCAAAATTGTACCGACTGTCATAGCAAAATTAAACATGTCATTTTTACCGCAGGGTGAACGCAGTACAATCAAAACCCAAAAATAGCAGAAATGCCGTTTGTTTTTTTTCAAAAGTTTTCCCAGTACATTTAAAACAAACAACTTGTCCGACAAATAAAACGAGCCCACATATGGCTATGTCGACAGAAAAATAAAGTTATGGCTCTTAGAAGTCAGGACAAAGCCACGAGGGCACACGGGGTCCCCATTATATCAGTGTGCACGAGGTCCAAGAATAAGCGTAGGCGCTCCCTTTCAGTACGGCTATTGGTAGTACGGATCCTACATATAGGCTACAAACGAACGTGCGGTCTTGGTGGTTCCTTTGCTCTTAGATGAGATTCCGAAAACTCAAGTCTATGAATCTTAACCCTTTCACTGCCCAGGATGACCGTAATACATCACGATTGTATACAATTTTAACAATGCGCCTGGTGTGTACTTTTAGAAAATATTATATAAGAATGACAATAATAGATTTTTTTTTTTTTTTGCTGAATCTAGTTATTTTTGGGGTATGTAAAAAAAAAAAAAAAAAAAAAAAAGCCTGAAAATCGTAAACCTCGGCTGCGAATGGGTTAGAGAAAGTAAAGTCCAAAAATACGGCTCCTCGCAGTAGGCCACCATTATGCCAGATTAGGGTCACACTAGAGGTTGGGGTATCATTATTCCATTGCAGACACAAAGTCGCTCTACAAATGGCGGATACTGGCGATCGCGATACCTACATCAAACAGCAGGGGATTATATACAGTCAGAGGCAGGTCAATATGGCCGAGATGTCCGGGACAGTTGATGAAATCCTGAGCACAGGTGGCGCACACTTCTTTGTTGTCCGGGGGGCCCAGGGCCAGGTCATACAGGCCGTTATGCATAGGATTGCCCACAGTGTCCATGTACTGGGGATTGGTAATGGATTTTACACTCAGAGTCCTGAAACAAAAAACAAAAGACACGGATCACAAATTGGAGAACGAATCACAGAAGAGACGATGTTTATTAAAGCTTCCCCGGCACGGCTGAGCCACGGGACTGACTGCAATTTATCACGTTTCCAAATGTCATGTTTTCATCCGGAACTTCCACCAATCAGCTGCTATCGGCCCTTTATTCAGCTGATAGGTGGGTCTCTCTTTCTTTTATTTGTGATTAATTTACGCATAAATTCACACTAATGCCAACATCACGGAGTACATGGAACGTAGCATGAGGGGTATGTGGTTTAACTTTCTTTGACTAGGGGTACTAAGAAAGGTTGAGAAACGTCTCCACCGTAATCTGATGTGGGAGAAACTTACCCCCCCCCCCCCAATAATTATATGAGGCCAGCAATCTGTTAGGAGTGTCTGCCCACAAGCTTGTTGATGGTTTCCAATAACCAACAGAATAGTGAATGCAGCTCTGGAGTATAATACAGGATGTAACTCAGGATCAGTGCAGGAGAAGTAATGTAATGTATGTACACAGAGATTACACCAGCAAAATAGTGAGTGCAGCTCTGGAGTATAATACAGGATGTAACTCAGGATCAGTACAAGCCAAGTAACGTAATGTATGTACACAATGACCACCAGCAGAGCAGTGAGCGTAGCTCTGGAGTATAATGCTAAGTTCACACTGAGTATTTTGACGAGTTTTTTTTGACGCGGAAACCGCGCCAAAAAACTAGTCAAAAACGGCCCAAAAATGCCTCCCGTCGATTTCAATGGGAGGCGGGGGCGGTTTTCTCCCGCGAGAGGTAAAACCGGCTCGCGGGAGAAAGAAGCGGCATGCCCTATCTTCGGGCGTTTCCGCCTCTGACCTCCCATTGACATCAATGGGAGGCAGAGAAAGCGTATTTCGCTGTGTTTTATGCCCGCAGCCCCCAATGGCCGCGGGCGAAAAACGCAGCGAAAATCGGCGTGCACGGAGAGGAAATTCTGCCTCAAACTTCCAAACTGAATTTTGAGGCAGATATTCCTCCTGCAAAATACTCTGTGTGAACATAGCCTAATACAGGATGTAACTCAGGATCAGTAATGTAATGTATGTACACAGTGACCCCATCAGCAGAGCAGGGAGCGCAGCTCTGGAGTATAATACAGAATGTAACTCAGGATCAGTAATGTATGTACACAGCGACTCCACCAGCAGAGTAGTGAGTGCAGCTCTGGAGTATAATACAAGATGTAACTCAGGATCAGTACAGGATAAGTAATGTATGTACACAGTGACTCCACCAGCAGAGTAGTGAGTGCAGCTCTGGAGTATAATACAGGATGTAACTCAGGATCAGTACAGGATTAGTAATGTAATGTATGTACACAGTGACTCCACCAGCAGAGTAGTGAGTGCAGCTCTGGAGTATAATACAGGATGTAACTCAGGATCAGTAATGTATGTACACAGTGACTCCACCAGCAGAGTAGTGAGTGCAGCTCTGGAGTATAATACAGGATGTAACTCATCTATAACGTAATGTATTTATAAAGTTGCTCAACACACAGCCCAGCCGTACGAGCCACGTGATATGTACATGTAATGAGGTCGTCCGGTTACCTGATCTCCTCTGCGGAATAAACCCCAAAAGCGACGTCCTCCAGGCGCCGCCATGGCACGTCCCTAGAGAAGAGCATGCTGCTGAGTGCTAGCTGTCTGGCCAAAGCTCCCTCACTGCTCCACACACGTGTAGGACCCGGAAGCGGAATATCCCACTGTGCAGCCTGGACGGGGAGGGGTGACTGGGAAATATCACCCGCCGCTCATTACTATCGGTTTGAATGTAATGTTTTAACTGGATATAACAGACGCATATTCCTGTATTATTTTATTGAAAATAGGCGCGTTACAGGATGCGACTTATGTGTATGACATAAAAACGCCCCCCCCTTTTCCGGTTGGTACAGTCCACTAGCTGAGGATCTGTCAACATGGCGTTGTCCTGTGGGCCGCTGCGGGCTGCCTGTCTCAGGGCGAGCGCACTTCTCAGGTTGAGGGGGGCACTGTGGGGTAACTGTTGGTTTTGGGGAGTAGAGTGTTGTAGTGGATATTGTGCTGTGAAGACGAGACCATTTCATTTATAGGGGGCGTGGGGCTAGATCACCTCTAGTAGAGGACATAGGGTGTATTCTCATTTCTAAGCTGGTAGTCCATGCTTATCTGAGACTTGTAGTTCTCCAATATCTGGAGCTTATAATGTTGTGGAACAATATGTACTTGCATGCTGGTCTATGGGACCTATAGAGGGTTTGTCCAACTTCGCGTAGCATTTTACAGTTAATGTGTATATAACCTATGAGAGATTTGTAAATACATTGTATCATTTATTTTGCACTGATTCTGAGCTACAGACGGTTGTCAATGGAAACCGTCGACAAACTTGTTGTCAGACACGTCCATGACCGTTTAGCCGAGCTTCTATAATGCGGAGGAGGAGTCGTTTTTCAGATCACAGTGTTTGGTGTAAAGATTGCATTCAACTGAGCAGATTCTGTGCAGCAAGGAATGCTGGGAGATTTCAGCTCTGAAGCCTGCAGTATTGTGAATGCAGCTCTGGCTTTTTATGCAGATTAAAAATGTGTTTTTGAAGACTATCGCATTGATGGCCTATCCTTAGAATAGGCCATCAATGTTTCATCTGCGGGGGTCTGTCCTGAGGGACCCCCCCCCCCACAATGAATGGGGCGAACTGTAGCACACGGTACAGATGAGGTGCCAATGTAAACCATGAACAGGACGTGGTATTCACAGCAACACTGTGGCCCTCTCATTGTGACATTTGCCGGGGGTCCCGGAGATCGGACGTTTAAGAATAGGCTATCGATTTTATAGCACCGGAGGACCCCTTTAATTCTTACATAAAATGGTATTCAAAGCTGGACTTTCGTCTCCTGCGTTGTGGATTTTCATACAGCAAATTCAGTTTAACTGAACCCATGATACATGTTCACATGCAACGGGAAATTTCCTCTACAAAAATGGCCTAAACTCCGCCTCTAAATCCAGATGTTACATGTGGATATGGCGCCGGCAACGTTTTATAGTCCCACAGCAGGCATCGTATGATACAGCGTTGCATCACATTACCCTGTGTCGTGTAGAAACAGGGACGCTCCGACATGCTGCTCTTGACTGAACTTTTCAGGTCTGTCAACAGCAACTTGTTGACTATTTCCAGGTAGCAACAATACATTTTTTTTTCTATACTGTACAGAGTAAAACCAGAACATAAAATAAGTGAAAATATCAGTGAAGGGTAATAAAGCTATAATATATACAGTAGATGCTGCCTATATACCCGAACATAATTGAGTGTCAAGTCGCTGTTTCTCCTTTTTTAATTATTTTCCTATTTTTCCTACACAGACCATGGCCCCAGTCTGCGGTTGGCCCCTCAGGTACGTGGATGATTAATATGATGATATCTGACTATTTGTGGACAGATTGACATGTCAGGGCTCCGTATTAATTTGTTAGTATGATGCACGTTAGTGGGGGGGGGGGGGTGGCTGATGATAACCAATATGGCCGCCATCACAGCCCTGCATATCCTGGGTATTGTGATAAATTGGCATAGTCACGTTTTAGGGATAAGCTGTGTTATTTAAAATAAACGTTGGAATTTGTTCTTTTTTTTTATACCACCAGTTCTTCTTAGGCCACTCTCCTGCCGACGTTTGTCTGTATTGTGCTCGCCAATCGCTAGGTCCACGCAGAACGTCTTTCGTCCAGCAACAAACAGACTAGCCCTTACCCAGAGCTCCACCATCCTCCGCAGGTAAGGAGGACCCATTACTTGTGTTACAGGGGGTCTCCGCCTAAATGTCTGCACTAGCTGATAAGGGGTGGGGGGTATAACCATTAGTGCTTATTCACAGTGACGGTCGTGGGGCTGTCCACGCGGCCATTGTTTTGGTGTATCCTGCGTTGTATCAAGATTAAAAGTTATCTCTTAACCACAGGATAGGTGATGACATGTTGATCGTTAGGGGTCCAACCTCCGGGACCCCCACCGCTCACAAGACCAAGTGTCCTGTTCCTCGGAATGAACTGAGCGTTAGGTCGCACATGCGTTCCGCCGCTCCATTCACGGTCTATGGGACTGACTGCCAGAGATAGGTGAAAACAGCGCTCGGCTTTCTCCGGCAGGCCCATGGAGAATAAGTGGAGCAGTAGGGCGCAAGCGCGACCTGCCGCTCCGTTCGAAGGAACGGGTCCCCTGTTCACGTGATCGGTGGCGGTCCCAGCGGTTGGATCCCCACCAATCAGCATTGTATCACCTTTCCTGTGGTTAGGAGATCACTTTTGATCTTGAGATAACCCCTTTAACCAATTCGTTGTTGAGACATCCGACATTTTTAATTGCAGTCAGGTGACTTCATCATAGCCTATAGAATCAGGGGTGTTTACGTTACACAATCTCTTCTACTAATAACTTTTTCAATAGCCTAGAGCCACGTTGGATTCTTGGACTGGTGGCCATTGTTTTCCTCTAACCCTTTTTAATTTTTGTTTTCTCAGTGTAACTCCATTGATTCCAAGCATCCTTCATCCGCCTTCAAGGACTCTCACGTACATCAGTCTTCGGAAGGGGAAGCGCAAAACTGTGAGATCTGTGGTAAAACGGTTTATGCGTCTGCACTGTGGACTATGGATTCGGAGAAAGGTATTTTTGAGGAAGGGTCTTCTCATTTTTAGGCTGTATATAACATGCCAGAATGGGGATATTACACACGGTTTGGTATATATCTGTGGTCTCTTGGGCACGGTGCTAGTGTTTGCATGGCCCTGACTTTGAAGCTCAGTTATTGACAACCTAAGATTGTCTAGTGGTGGAGATAAGAGAAAATTTCCAACCCCACCATCTTCAGTGTAGGGCTAGGCAATTAATCGAAAAAAACCGCAAAAAAACTAAACTGAAATTCAGCACGATTTACGTCGTTTTGCAAATTTTGGTTCTTTAAATTTTTTCAGCTGAATCCAATAGTTGGGCAGGGGGCTGTAAGGTCCCTACTCTACCATTCACTATGTATCGCCTGACGTGGGGCAGTGACATCATGGGCATTATACTGTGTGGGGAGCACTATGGGGGCATTATACTGTATGGGTGCAAGGTCAGGGGGGTATATTATGCACAGTAGGCTCAGGGGATAAATATTAATGGTGTAGCATGCAAATAGGGGGTGTGGCCTAAATAATCATTAATTGTAATCGAGGTTACATGTTCAATTAATCGTGATTTTGATTTAGGTCATAATCGCCTAGCGTATAACACCGTAGTCAATACTGCCAATATTGTTCGACAAATTTGGGGGTGCCCCTTTGCCACCACTGAGCAAATCTTCGTAAAGGTAATCTATCAGCTTTCATAATCGGTCAGACAACCCTAGGATCTATACTTACCAAGATCGCGAAATATCACAGATATTTAAAGGGGTTGTCTTATGTAGAAATACATCATAAGGGCATTTTGAGTTAATCGAGAAGAGTCTGGCATCTGGGACCTCTAGCAATTTATTGTAGTGCACCTACAAAGAGCATCTCTTTCTGGGAAACCCAATATGCCCAGTTGTTATACAGACAGCCCATTGCGTCTTAATATTCACGTTGTAATGCTTCATTTCACCTGCGGTGGCGCTGCAGGGTATTTAAAAAATGAGCTGCTTACAGGGTTTCAAGTGGCTGGAATCCCCAAGTGATCGGCGGGATCCCAGGAGCAAATGTTCAGAGGACTGTCTTCACACGTAAAAACATGTTTGGCCACATAAACATAAGCCATAAAATAAATATTTAATACAAAATATTGGGATACTAAAAACGTGAAAAAGTACAAATAAGACGATATAGAGCCTGCGAATTACTATAATCAGAATGACCTAACCAAGGAAATAACTGTTCATATAGAAAGTCATCCCCACCATTATAGAGCATGGCCCTTTAACGCTATGAAATTAAGGAGCTGACCTTCTGCCGATATCCATTTGGAAATGTGTTATTTACAGGCCGGTTATAAAAAGAAGCTGTGGAAGAAGAAGGCCGCCAGGAAGAAGCGTCTCCGAGAAATCGTGTTCTGTAACAAAACACAGAGCAAACTGCTGGACAAGATGACCACGTCGTTCTGGAAGAGGAGGAACTGGTACATCAATGACCCCTACCAAAAATATCACGACCGCACCAACCTCGAAGTCTAGACTGTTTGCGTCTTTTTACTGGCTGTATTCTCTGAGTGTAATAAAGTATATATAGAGCTTGAGTTGCCGTGCGTGTTTGTGAATTTGTTGAAGTGTTACACCATCATTTCGGTAATTTGGCTTTAATCTGATCTCCTAGATCAGGGATCGGCAGCCTTTTTTTTTGTACTGCGTGCCAATTAAAAAAAAAAAATCCATGATGAAGATACCATGTATGTGATGTAAACAATCAGTTAATTAAACTTACATTTCAGTGTGACTCTTGTCCCCGATTTTCTTTGCAAAGATGATCCATCTGTGGGGCATACGAAGTGACTGAACACAAGCTGGGGGTGTGCACACAGGAGAGACCGCGGCTACTGAACACCAGCTCAGGGGGAACTGCACACAGGAGAGACCACGGCTACTGAACACCACTTTGTAAAAGAAAAAGCTAGCAGCTCTCTACTGAGTGCTTACTGAACTCCGTCCCTCCGGCACTGATCACCGGGAGAGAGCAGCACTTCATTATGTGCTTGGCGATGCTGAACACAACTGTGTGCTTGCCAAGTGTTCAGCAGCGACAAACACAATGAAGCGCTGCTCTCCTGGTGATCAGCGCCGCCAAGCTCACAACAGCGCTGGACACCGGGAGAGGGTAGTGTGCCAGCAAACCATGCCCAATCGTGCCACAGGCTGCTGACCAGTGTCCTAGATGCTGGATTATCAAACAGTCAAAAGGAAAGTAGGCCCAAAGTAGGATGAGAAACATCAAATTTACTACTATCGCTGTGGTTTTAAAGAAGATCTGTCATCCTACTATGCTCTCCTGTTTACTACGCACAGTATGGAGTCGGGCCCGCTGTTAGCCAAAACCGCACAAAAAAAAATAGTTGTATGGCTAATAGAGCCCAATAAAAATGCAGGTGAGCTTAGTTATGAGTCTGCTGTATTCATGAGGGGAGCACAAAATAATAAAATATACAGTGTATCCTGGAGAACCCCCTCCTGAAAAGATTCTCTCGTCACAGTTTCTCTCCCATCCATCCACTGTGCAGGGAACAGCAGCACCGCCCCGTTCAGTAGTAACATCTAACGGCCATGGTCCCTTTATTCTTGGGATTGGTGAGGGTCCCATAGGCGGACCCCACCAGTCATGAAGTGATGGCGTATCTTGCGCTATGCCGGCACTTCTTATGACCCCCCCTTTAACCATTTAAAAATGCCAAAGCCAATTTAATGCCCATTTTGTACCAGGCAAATGAAAAGATTTTTTTTCCTGTAAGACCTAAACCTCTTTATTATATTTTTTATTGAAGTCAATAAAAACATGAGTACACAAGGGTCCAATTACTGAGCCGTCCACTCTAGTGTTTGGTGTAAACTTTGCAAAAATTTTTGTTATTCGTCAATTTAAAAAGTGATAAGGAAAAAGGATGTGGTCTCCAAAGAGACTGTTTTAGGCCACATTTATGTAACGGGGTTTTCCCATAAAGGACACTTATGACATATCTACAGGATATGTCATAAATGTCAGATAGGTGTGGGTCCCACCTCTGGGGCCCGCAGCTATCCTAGAACCGGGCCCCTTAAACCCCATTCTAGCTTTTTGTGCTCACGCTGCCTCCCGGCACTTACTGATTACATGGTCGGGAGTTACGGAAACAGAATAACTCGCACGCTACACTTCTTCTGTAACTGCCATTCACTACTATGGGAGTTAAGCAATTTAATTTAAGCGTAAACATAATTGGTACCGCCGCATCTGTAATAGTCTGAACGATTTAAAGAGGCTCTGTCACCACATTATAAGTGGCCTATCTTGTACATGATGTGATCGGCGCTGTAATGTAAATTACAGCAGTGTTTTTTATTTAGAAAAACGATCATTTTTGACAGAGTTATGACCTATATTCGCTTTATGCTAATGAGTTTCTCAATGGACAACTGGGTGTGTTTTACTATATGACCAAGTGGGCGTTGTACAGAGGAGTGTCTGACGCTGACCAATCAGTGACCAGTCAGCGTCATACACTTCTCTCCATTCATTTACACAGCACATAGTGATATAGCTATATCGCTATGTGTAGTCACATAAACACACTATGTGTCATGACAATGAATATGCATTACCTCCAGCCAGGACGTGATGTCTATTCAGAATCCTGACCACTTCTCTGCACGTCTCTGTGAGTTACAGCACAGCGAGATCTCGCTGTGAATGACGGATTACAGCGTAATCTCGCGAGACTACGCCTGCTATGCTGTAACTCACAGAGAAGTGGTCAGGATTGTGAATACACGTCACGTCCTGGCTGGAGGTAATGTATATTCATTGTCAGGACACTGCAGTAACGTTATACTGTGTTTATGTGGCTGCACATAGCGATATAAGTATATCGCTATCTGCAGTGTAAATGAATGGAGAGGAGTGTAGGACGCTGATTGGTCACTGATTGGTCACTGATTGGTCACTGATTGGTCAGTGTCATACACTCCTCTGTACAACGCCCACTTGGTCAATAGTAAAACACGCCCAGTTGTCCATTGAGAAATCATTAGCATAAAGCTAATATAGGTCATAACTCCGTCAAAAATGATCGTTTTTCTAAATAAAAAACACTGATGTAATCTACATAACAGCGCTGATCCCATCATGTAGGAGACAGGGCACTTATAATGTGGTGACAGAGCCTTTTTAAATATAATGTTATTTATCCCACACGTGAACACAATGAAAAAGACAAAAAAAAAGACAGAATTTCAGTTTTTCGTCACCTTGCCCTGCAAAAAATGTAATAAAAAGTTGAATGTGCCCCAAATGGTATTAATAAAAACTACAGCTCGCCACGCAAAGAACGAGCCCTCACACCATTTATTTTTTAACGAATTGTTTTTGTTATGTAAAAGGGGTAAAACAAAAAAATATATACATGTGGTGTTGACGTACTCGTATTAACCCGGAGAATAAAGTTAACATGTCATTTTCACTGCTTGGTGAACGACGTAGAAACTAAACCCAAAAAACAATGGAGGAATTGGGGTTTGGTTTTTTTTTTTTCATCCCACAAAATAATTTTGTAAAAGCTTCCCAGGACTCTTTCCCAGTATATGGTACAATAAATGATGCCATTAAAAACGACACCAAAAAATAGCCGTCATACAGCTATACAGATGGGTAAATAAATTTGGCGTAAATCACTCACTTCCTAGTAAATGTGGGCCATGGTTTGCCCATAGATTATGAAAACTGGGTTAACATTACGTTGTTGCCCATAGCAACCAATCAGAGTTCATGTTTCCATTGCAGGTGAATAAATGAAAGCTAAATTCTGATTGGTTGCTATGTGCAGCTTCCAGTCCTGTCAGAACTGATGGTCTGCCAAGGGCACTAACAACATGTGTATGACCCGGAAGTGGAACGTACCAAGTTCCATCTTGGGTGGGGGGATGTAACCTTCGCTGCCTGTTAGTTTCCGGACGAGAAAGACGTCGCAAATGTCGTATACCTGGGCAGTGGGTCACACACAGGCTGGTTTATAGCAGCGGCTGGGTGAATTCCGGGGACTTGAGGTGCGGCGCAGGAAAACTATCCCCTCCTGTCCTCTCTTGCAGGTGGTGCAGTCCTGGTCGTGGTGTCATGGCGCTGCCCTGTGTGAGGTTGGGAGCTGTGCGGCTCCGCTCTGGGACTGTTCTCAGGTAGTGGCTGTTTGGACTGAGTACATGGTGGCACAATGTGTACGGGAGGAGGGGTCGTGTATATGTGTGTGGCAGCTTCCAGTCATCTGCAGCCTGGCATGGACGTGTCCTGGGACTCCTACATGATTTGTATATAACAGGCTTGTGTTCAGTGACATGTTTATGTAATTATCCAGGTCATGTGAACCCTACATGACCTGTGACCTTTGTATTCACCTTTTTTAAAGGGATACTCCTACTTTTAAGGCTTATTAGCAGTCCACAGGATTAGTGAGATCAGGGGGTCTGACCACATCGGCCTATCCCGTTTAATCGATCGGTGCGGGTACAATCGGTTGGACCACCTACAATCTAAGATTTATCACTTATCTTGTGGATCAAGGACATTTCCTTTGTATCATTCGGATCGACAATCAATGTGTGATCGGCCGAATGGAGGGGCCACAACACCGGCTGGAGCCCCGCAGCCTCTTCACGCTTGCAGCGGACACACTGGCGCTTCCGCCCATGCAGCTGTAATTGGTACTGCAGCTCGGCCACATTCACGGGCAGGGGGTCCACGAAGAATCCATGTAATGATTTATTTCTCACTAGGATAGGTCCATGATCTGTGATTGTCAGTGACTCTTTCGACTGCAGAAGACCCTGCTGTTTTGTGTGGGTGCCAGCGGTCAGACCAGCGCCATCACATATTGGTTACATATACTAGCGCCGTGCCATCTGTCATGAGAAGTACAGAGCCCCTTTTATCCTAGCAATGGGCCATGTGAATGGGAGAAGGCTGTAATACGGCGAACGGCCACTACAAGTGCGTCGGCGATTCACAGTACAAGCAGTGACCATAATGAAGGAGAAGCAGCGCTCGTACGAAAACCGCTAATCGGCAGTGTAGGGAGTCGTAATCTGACTGATCAGATATTGATGGCTTGTCCTGAGGATGTTATGACGACGACCCCTTTAACAACGTATCCAAGCAATATGCCATCAACCTGCGCCCCTCTTGACGTGTCTGTTTTCGTAAATACTTGTATTCACCATGAAAAAACAATTCTGGAGCATCTTTTCCTAGAACTTTTCGTTGTGCCGTTCCTCTGTTATTCCTCCTAGAAATGTATAAATAAAATGACAGCTGGGTGTGACCAGTTGGGGGTGTGTCACTACACAGACTGACACTGTCCAATCACTGCTGACAGAGGGAGAATGTGTAGGGACACGCCTCTTTGACAAGTGGAATGGTGACGCCCAGTTGTGAATTTATTCATACATTTCTAGGAGGAATAACAGCGGAACGGCACAACACAGAATTCTACCAAAATATGTTCCAGGAACTGTTATTTTGATGAGGAATACAAGTATTTTTTGGAAAACAGACATGTCGGGCCAGGTGCCAGTTCCTTTAATGGTGAAAACCCCTTTAAATAGTGTTGTGAATAGCAATCTGCTGTCATTGTCCAAACTGCAGGAGCAGAATTAGAGCCTGAATGCTGCGGAATATCCTTTCTTTATTACTTCTAGCATAACCTCTATACTGTGAAACCCCCCGGTGTAACCCGCCACTGTTTTATGCAGGTGTCTGTGTCGGAGAAGCAGCCATCAAGCCGCGACCAGTAAGTGTCTCCTTGTTTTCTCAGCCTCCACAATACCTGTCTGCATTAGGCTCTGTTCACATCTGCGTCATAGAAGCGGAGCAACGAAAACCCAAGGACCTCGGATCAGTCTCATGACGAAAACCAACGACACCCATTGGCTTTAATGAGTCCCGTCTGGTTTTTCTGTCATGGTGTCCATTGTTTTGCCGGACAAAATAGCGCAGCACAATCTGCGATGGAGGCTCCTTACGGAATTTCTGATGCAGATGTGAACGGAGCCTTAGAAGGAAACCAGAACCTCGGCCGTGCCATCAGCAGCACAAATATCTAACCTGGCCTGTAATTTGCTACAATGTAAAATGTATTTGTCTGGGGTCCAGGTTATTTATCACAGATTGCCTACACTGGATGCACTTGTAGATATTTTAGGTCTGTATTAGAAGGGTTGTCCGGGCACGGGGTGGTTTTTAATACTGATGACCTGTCCACAGGAGAAGGTCATCAGTATATGATCTGTGGGGGTCCAACACCCGGACCCTGCACTGATCAGCTCTTCTGACTGCCTCCGGGTGCTATACAGGGGTTGGTGCCGGAAGCAGATGACTCGGTACGCCGTATAGTGGCCGTTCTGCAGAACTGCGGCTCTGCTTCTATTCACTTGAATAGGAGAAGAGCTGCAGCACGGCCTCTATACTGTGACCGGATCCGTCTGATCGTGCAGGGTCCGGATGTCAGACCCCCACCGTTCATATACTTATGACCCATCCTGTGGATAGTAATAATTCACTGTTTTAAATGATATCACTTGTGCTCCCACAAATCAGTACAAATAGACAATTCACTGATTGTGACTAAAGAGTAAAGTTTGTAAATTTTATTTAATGTCTCACTAAAATCAGGGGTGCAATCACCACCGTGACACAAGCCCAACGTGCTCAGCTGTTTTTGAAAAAATAATATATAGTAATCCATTTACTGATTCAGTTGCGAGCCCTGCTGAATGAATGTGCTCCTATGATACATGGGATCGAAGTGGTTAAACATGGGTGTCACAGCGGATAACACCCACAAAAACACCGGAATAACCCGGTATCGCTCCAGGGTCACCTACGCTATAGATCCCTTCTCACATTAGACCCCACGCGTTTCTATACAATGGTTTCATCAGGGGTTTGCTCATTATGAAGCGCGCTACTACGCCAGCGATATTACATTGTGTAAAGACATTCAGTTCCAACCACAACTGGAAACGTGCTGGCATTGATATCAGCGGCTCCTCTCGGGACTCGGAGTATATAGAACTTATACTCCACCCCCTAGGCTGAGGCCAAGCTCGCATGCTAGCCAATCATCGTTGTAAGCGTCATTCGTGACGTGTGGTCATGTGGCGCACGGCGCGTCATGTGACTTACCCGGGGACTCACAACCACTGCCTAACCAAACGCGCATGCGCCGAGAGAGTCAGCAGAGCGCATCCAAATAAAGCCTCTTGCCCTTTAATGGAGTATAAGTTCTATATACTCCGAGTCCCGAGAGGAGCCGCTGATATCAATGCCAGCACGTTTCCAGGTGTGGTTGGAACTGAATGTCTTTACACAATGTAATATCGCTGGCGTAGTAGCGAGCTTCATAACGAGCAGACCCCTGATGAAACCATTGTATAGAAACGCGTGGGGTCTAATGTGAGAAGGGATCTATAGCGTAGGTGACCCTGGTGTTCCCAGGAGCGATACCGGGTTACTCCAGTGTTTTTGTGGGTGTTGTCCGCTGTGACACCCATGTTTAAACGCTTCGATCCCATGTATCATAGGAGCACATTCATTCAGCAGGGCTCGCCATTGAATCCGTAAATGGATTACTATATATATATATATATATATATATATATATATATATACACATATACAGTGAAGGAAATAAGTATTTGATCCCTTGCTGATTTTGTAAGTTTGCCCACTGTCAAAGACATGAACAGTCTAGAATTTTTAGGCTAGGTTAATTTTACCAGTGAGAGATAGATTATATAAAAAAAAATTAAAAAAATCACATTGTCAAAATGATATATATTTATTTGCATTGTGCACAGAGAAATAAGTATTTGATCCCCTACCAACCATTAAGAGTTCAGCCTCCTCCAGACCAGTTACACGCTCCAAATCAACTTGGTGCCTGCATTAAAGACAGCTGTCTTACATGGTCACCTGTATAAAAGACTCCTGTCCACAGACTCAATTAATCAGTCTGACTCTAACCTCTACAACATGGGCAAGACCAAAGAGCTTTCTAAGGATGTCAGGGACAAGATCATAGACCTGCACAAGGCTGGAATGGGCTACAAAACCATAAGTAAGACGCTGAGTGAGAAGGAGACAACTGTTGGTGCAATAGTAAGAAAATGGAAGACATACAAAATGACTGTCAATCGACATCGATCTGGGGCTCCATGCAAAATCTCACCTCGTGGGGTATCCTTGATCCTGAGGAAGGTGAGAGCTCAGCTGAAAACTACACGGGGGAACTTGTTAATGATCTCAAGGCAGCTGGGACCACAGTCACCAAGAAAACCATTGGTAACACATTACGCCGTAATGGATTAAAATCCTGCAGTGCCCGCAAGGTCCCCCTGCTCAAGAAGGCACATGTACAGGCCCGTCTGAAGTTTGCAAATGAACATCTGGATGATTCTGAGAGTGATTGGGAGAAGGTGCTGTGGTCAGATGAGACTAAAATTGAGCTCTTTGGCATTAACTCAACTCGCCGTGTTTGGAGGAAGAGAAATGCTGCCTATGACCCAAACAACACCGTCCCCACTGTCAAGCATGGAGGTGGAAACATTATGTTTTGGGGGTGTTTCTCTGCTAAGAGCACAGGACTACTTCACCGCATCAATGGGAGAATGGATGGAGCCATGTACCGTCAAATCCTGAGTGACAACCTCCTTCCCTCCACCAGGACATTAAAAATGGCTTGTGGCTGGGTCTTCCAGCATGACAATGACCCGAAACATACAGCCAAGGCAACAAAGGAGTGGCTCAAAAAGAAGCACATTAAGGTCATGGAGTGGCCTAGCCAGTCTCCAGACCTTAATCCCATCGAAAACTTATGGAGGGAGCTGAAGATCCGAGTTGCCAAGCGACAGCCTCGAAATCTTAATGATTTACAGATGATCTGCAAAGAGGAGTGGGCCAAAATTCCATCTAACATGTGTGCAAACCTCATCATCCACTACAAAAAACATCTGACTGCTGTGCTTGCCAACAAGGGTTTTGCCACCAAGTATTAAGTCTTGTTTGCCAAAGGGATCAAATACTTATTTCTCTGTGCACAATGCAAATAAATATATATAATTTTGACTATGTGATTTTATTTTTATTTTTTATATAATCTATCTCTCACTGGTAAAATTAACCTAGCCTAAAAATTCTAGACTGTTCATGTCTTTGACAGTGGGCAAACTTACAAAATCAGCAAGGGATCAAATACTTATTTCCTTCACTGTGTATGTATATATATATATATATATATATATATATATATAATTTCAAAAACAGCTGAGCACGTTGGGCTTGTGTCACGGTGGTGATTGCACCCCTGATTTTAGCGAGACATTCTCTCCTGTGGATAGGTCATCAGTATGGCAAACCGCCCTGTGCCCGGACAACCCCTTTAGTTTTTAGCCTCGGGGTTTTTACCAAATAATACAAATTTCCAGGTTGGATTAATGTTTTATTTCCAGATTTAATTTGTGTTTATAACTTACTAGCCGAGAGTTTATTGCTGCTCTTTAATGTTTGTCTCTTATATTTGAAGCTGCTGAAGAGATTGATGTTCCTCGGAGAAAGACCTGGTCAGTACCTTTTCTATATGTAATGCGCTCTACAAGGTGGCTTCCTGTGAATGGCAGTACTTCAGGTTATAACCGTGACGTTTCACACGCTACCTCTCCATGTATTTAACCAATCAACACACACACACACACATATATATATATACATGGGGCGTTAACAGGGCTGCTTCAACAAGACCATCGCTATTCGGGTATATGGACATCATAGGGCAGGTCGTCTAAATCGGGAACCACGTTATGGCTTGGAGTGGTGGACAGCGAAGAAAGAGCGGCTCCCGCACTGGCGGGCTCGGGACTAGCACATATCACATGGTACATTCCTCCTGCAGTGTCTGGAGTTTTCATGAGGATAGTTTGTTGTTTGATGCATTTTTATGTTTAATCAGGTTTTATGAATGTCACATATATAAATGGAATACAAACAAAACAATTTGCACTGTAAGACACCAGCACCCCCCCCCCCCCCCAAAAAAAAGTTATGGAGGCAACGTGGAGAAGCGCCAGTCTCGTAGTAATCATTTTTAATAAAATTGTGATCTTCTAGTTGATTGGACCTTCTATCCACTCTGGGTGCCTTGTCGGGCTGCCTTTCCCCTGGTCCCCGCACCCAATAGGGCAACACACTTGCTCGCCTTTCTTTTTCCCTGTGTGTTCAATTTTGTCGTCCATTTCTTATCGCTTTTAATTGTCTACATCCACTTCTTTTAGCACATTTTGTTATACGCTGGAAATGTTCAATAATATATATATATAGTTACCAATATTTTACCTCTCCATACAGGGACAGAACAGCAGTCCTGCAGGCCCTGGCTTACACAGTCAACCATGTAAGTGTTTCTCTTTTTTTAAAATATATATATATATATACACTTATAATAACATATTTGTGATGTGTCTTTTTCAGGACCCAACGGCCGCCTCTTACAACTTTCAGGATGACCCTTATCTCATTCCCAGCACGTCCACAGATTATGTAAGGAAACTTTCTTTTGTATGCTTGGATATTTGACGTGTCCTTGCCGAGCATCATCACCCCGGATGTGATCTCCCCCCTTGTACAGCACATAGGATCACAAGACACACGAGTTACATACGATGATTCAGGCCTGCGTCTGCCTCTTGCCCTGCGGAGAATACTTTAGTGTTTATACTTTATTTTGCACGTTCTTTCTTTCAGAAACTGTTCTCCTTGTCCAAGGAATCTGGAAAAAATGCAGCAAAATATATCGTGACTATGTATCCGAACCTCTTTCAGAAAGACGTGGCTGAACCTCACATTCCAGTAAGTGGTGGCCAGTGATTATTTTGAGTCTGATCACGATTTACTCATGTAAAGGTCTGGTCTCCTCTCTGATGCAATCACTTGTCGTATTACAGCCGCTGCGACGACCAGCTGGTTTTTGCCGGGGGAAACCTTCTCTCGCCAGACATTTCTCCTGTAGATAGAAATTTAGTTTTACGCGGTGACCATTCAGATAGATAGCTTGGTGTCCGCCAGAAGCTCTTACACAGTAACTCCCTGTTCTGGATGATAGGGGGGATCCCGGGCAATGGACCCCCACTATAAGGTCTATATGCCCTAATATATAACAAGAGTTGTCTTCAAATGTTACATAGGCATTTAGTTTTTGTTGGATGCATCCACTGATCACGTAAAACCTGGTGATTGTCAGACCATTAAAGAGCTTGTCCCGCAACATCCCCTTCTTTTACTTTTAGAATCGGTTGAATAGACAAGTTATTAGGTGGGCTATGACCACTTCCGAAAATAAAGGTCCCCAATTTTTCGCCAAAGAGCAGGACAAGCATGTGCTGCTTGCTTGACTCTACCTGTAACTCCCGCAAGCGTGGCCACGTCTACAGATAGCGTGGCGGGCAGAGATCAGCAAGCGAGGGTCCCATGTTCTCACAATGAGCTAGAATACACCTAGTAGAGAGATCAGCGGCATGCTTTCCTGCTCCCAGGGACCGGATCCCTACCTAGCAGACATCTGACATATTCTACAGATCTGCTCCTGGGAATCTGAAGGTGTACATAATATAATTTGGCCGATGTAACTGTCTGATATCTTCTGTGGTGAGAAGTCCATCTAGTTTACTCTGTTATCGTTTACTATGGAGGGTTAATTATCCTTGTGTGCCCGGTTGGTCATTGATTGTCCTGACAATATTGAGATATGATTCTGTTCCCCCTCAGTGTCTGATGCCTGAGAACTTCCAGCCGCAGATTGAGAGTGTCAGTGAGGCAGCTCTGAATGAACGCATTCAGCTCAGAAGAGTAAAGGAATCTGTGGACTTGTTTGACCAACTTCTTCAGGGCGGTATGTGGCATGATGGCTTCCGATAGCTCTGTCTACTGGCATTAGATTACAGACATTAGGTCTCTTTGGTTATTGTGTTGGCACGTGCAGACCACCCAACGTGCGGCAATACCATTGGTTAAGGCCTATTTAGCACATTCAAATATCTGACCAGAACAACCACTGGCCATGTACCAGACCAAAAAGTTGCATAAAAGTTGACTTTATATTCAGTAGATCACTCTAAAAACTCATTTGTTTGGCTTTATTACACTCGGCCGCGGGCTGCCTGGCGGCTTCGTTTACACTCGGCCGCGGGCTGCCTAGCGGCTTCGTTTACACTCTGCTGCGGGCTGCCTAGCGGCTTCGTTTACACTCTGCTGCGGGCTGCCTAGCGGCTTCGTTTACACTCTGCTGCGGGCTGCCTAGCGGCTTCGTTTACACTCTGCTGCGGGCTGCCTGGCGGCTTCGTTTACACTCGGCTGCGGGCTGCCTGGCGGCTTCGTTTACACTCTGCTGCGGGCTGCCTAGCGGCTTCGTTTACACTCGGCTGCGGGCTGCCTGGCGCCTTCGTTTACACTCGGCTGCGGGCTGCCTGGCGCCTTCGTTTACACTCGGCTGCGGGCTGCCTGGCGCCTTCGTTTACACTGGACTGGTAGTGTCACCTTTTACTATGTGGGGAAAGGGGGTTGGCTACTCCCATGTATCAGTAACAAGTACTGGGCCATCAGCGAGATGATTAGGATGTTCAGTTTGCTCGCTGACTGTGGCAGCGCCAGGCTTGCTTGTAGCTGTCCAGCGGTTCCACATCGACCGCTTGCTAAAATCCACATGGGTCAGATTTGCTGCTGATAATTCCCGTAGAAATCCACAGCGGCAAATCCATGCTGAATCATGCGGATTTGCTGCTGCAGATTTCCTAAGTATCCTCAAAAGAAAAAATAATTTATTTCAAATCCGCAACGCTAAGATTTGATTGCGAATTTTAACTCTCTCTTCCCCCCCCCATTGAAGTCAATATGGAAAATCTGCAACAAATTCCTGCTCATTCTACAACAGAAAGTGACATCCGCACTGCGAGTCCATTTCCGTGTGGAAAAATGTAATGCAGCATGTAAATGGGATTTGTTAAAAGATTTGTATTCTGCTGCAGATTTTTTGTCCGAATCCGGATAGAAGATCTGCAGCATTTCCGTCCTATGTGAATTCACAATATATCTTTGATTCAGCTCTCCTTGATCAATGGCTGAAAGGAGCAGAAGAACTGTTGCAATGTGCTGAATCCATTTCAATATCTGATCGTCAGTTTTATCTGATCGCCAGTTTTTGCATTTAGACCAGCAGCTCGCTGAGTGACTAATATATTTTTCTTTCTTGTTGTAGGGGCAGCGCCTTCTTTGGAGACTACGAACATACTTCTAGATCTTGTTTGTTTTTATGGGGATCGTGAGCCCCTTACAGATCAACAATCTCAGCAAGAGGATAGTGAGAGCGTGAGTCTCTGTATTTGTATATAACGTCCACCTTGAACACCATTTTACAATACGTATATGATCTCGTCTACATGAAGAGTAACTTTGTAAATACATTCCATTACCCATCTTGTACTGATCCTCCAAAGCTGCATTCACAATAATCCTCGTTGCTATTGTGAGCAGTTAACACAACTTGTCATGTGACTTCTCTTTAACGGTTTAGCGGAGCCCCTGCGGTGCGCTTCGTGTTTTTTATACATCAATAATTCCTGATGTGGAGAGTACACTTCCCAAAATGCAAATTGCCAGCACAATCTTATTCTGCAGACAATGAGCCAGCAAGCAATCCTGGCAGATTTCAGCTCTGAAGCCTGCAGAATTTTGAATGCAGCTCTGAAAAGATCAGTAATGTAATGTATTTACAAAGCGACTCAACATTTTATGTCGATTTTTATTTTATATGTAAATTGCAAAATGATTTTCAAAAGGCGACTGGGTTTCCCCATCAGGGACATTTATGGCATATCCACAGGATAAAGATTTAGAACAATTCTGGTGAAAGATCTTGTTTGATGACAACTCGAGGTTATAATATAAACTTCTTGTGTTTTCAGGAAAACTTCAGGAACAAAAATTTTCCTATGAAACGTATCCCTGCTGGAAAAACATGGAGGTAATGAAGATCACACCGTGAGGTCTATAACCTCCTCCTCTTCTCTGGTTATAAAGGGGATCCCCATCATGGGAAAACGCCCCCCTCTATTACCTTGTATGACATTACAGGGCAAGAAACTTCTAATTCACCTTTTGATTTCCTTTTTTCATAACAGAGAAAATAACAATGCCGAGAGAATCTTCGACCTGATGCCGGAAAGGAACGCCCATTCTTACTGCACCCTGATCCGAGGGATGGTGAAGGTATTGTGCCGGCCGCACACGTTTTTGATAGAATTTCCATACTGATACATCATTTATGAATTTGTTCTGTGTTATTTCAGCATGGAGCTCACGCCCAGGCATTCAGCATGTACACAGATCTTCTGAACAACAGATATTCCGGTGAGTCCACGGGACATAAACCTGTGAAATTGGGGCAAAGGTACAGATCGCGCGGCCTCAGGTGACACAATCATTCTTGTAGGTTTATAACTTGCCTATCTCCTACCTAATCTAATAGGCGCTTTGATGGAGATAACTACTGTTTTTTTTTTTTTTTGAATGTTTATTATTGACCAAGTTATGAAGATATTTTTTGATTTCTGCAATTTTTTTTTCTAAATGTCCAACTGGGCATTTTTTTTTTCTATTCACCAAGTGGGCGTTGTATAGAAAAGTGTATGACGCTGACCAATCAGCGTCATACACTGCTCTTCATTCCAGCCCAGCTTGATTCACAGCACCGCGTGATCATGCGAGATAACGCTGTGACGTCACTTCCTCCCGCCGGTACTTCACTGGAAGACTGAACAGACATCGCCTCCAGCTGCTGCAGATTTGGACAAACGTCCTGGCACGGATGGAGGCGATGTCTTTCGTCTGGGCTGGAATGAGGAGCAGCGGATGACGCCGGTCGGTCAGCGTCATACTCTTTTCTATACAACGCCCACTTGGTGAATAGAAAAAAAACGCCCTGTTGTGCATTTAGAAAAAATTTGCATAAATCAAAAAATGTTCATAACTTGGTCAATAATAAAAGTTTAAAGAAAAAAAAAAAAATCTGTAATCTACATCAAGGCGCCTATTAAGTTAGGTGGGAGATAGGGAAGTTATAAAACTGGTGACAGAGCCTCTTTAAGGGTATGTTCACACGCTTAACAAAAAACGGCTGTAAAATACGGAGCGGTTTTCAGGCGTTTTTTTGAAGCGTTTTATACGGCTGTGTTTGGAGCTGTTTTTCTGTTGAGAAAATGAAAAACGGCTCAAGAAGTCACATGCGCTTATTTTCTACGGGACTTTTTTTACGTGTCGTTTTTACAAATGGCGTATATAAAAAAAAAAAAGCCCTGTGGGAACGAAACACCATTTTTCCCATTTAATTAAATCGGCAGATGTTTGGAGGCGTTCAGCCCCCGTGTATTCAGACGTTTTTCAGGGTGTTTATGGCCCGAAAAACTTCTGAAAATAGGCCTTGTGAACGTGCCCTAAGGATTAATGTGATTTGTCCACCTTTTGACACCATATTGGTTTTTGGGTCCAATATTTTGTGCTTATAAGTTTTTGCTTATATTTTTATGGCGATCAGAACTCTGTTACAGAACACGTAACACTTCTGGCTACCTCCACTATAGGGTGCTTACTGCATGCAATATATACACTGAACTTGATCCTAAAATGGTATGCAATAAGTTCCTTTAGCGCCCACTAGTGGTGTCTTCAGGCAGCCAGAAAGTTATCATTTAACCCTTTCAGGACCAGACTAATTTTCGTGTTTTATGCTTTTTTTTTTTTTTACATTTTAATTAATATTATGTGTGATGTACTGGGCAGCTGGAGAATAATTCAGAATGGGGTGGAAATTGAATTTTTACACCCCGCCCCCCACCCCCCCCCCGCTACTACTACACCGTATTGGATAAATATTTTTATTTTTATAGGTGATCTAGGGAAAGGGTGTGGATTTGAATTGTGATATTTAAAAAAAAAAAAAATAAAAATCTTAGCCCCCCTGCGATCATTAGATCTCTTCTGCCATAGACTACAATGTCACAGTATTGCAGTCTATGGCAAAATCAGTGCATTACTATTCAGGTCTCTATATCCAATAGCAGGGCTGGGAGCGTTCACAAGGCTCCCAACTGCTATAAAAGTACACCGGCTCCCGCGATCTCGCAGCGCGTGAGGCGGTGACCTGCCCCCGAAGCGAAAAGGGGCAGTAAAATCCCTTGAGATGCCGGTGGTCACATCTGAGGGGTTAAATGCTTGCCATGGGAAAATTTTCGGATCGCAACCATTGCCACTGGATCCCTGCAGTGCAATACAGCAGATAACCGGCGGCTATGGCGCCCACTCTGCTTCTGAGCTGGCGCCATCTTTAAATACCCTGTCCCAACGTAAATCGCCGCTGGAGCGACAGGGAAGGGTTAACTCTGCTTAAAGAGGCTCTGTCACCAGATTTTGCAGCCCCTATCTGCTATTGCAGTAGATCGGCGCTGCAATGTAGATTACAGTAACGTTTTTATTTTTAAAAAACGAGCATTTTTGGCCAAGTTATGACCATTTTTGTATTTATGCAAATGAGGCTTGCAAAAGTCCAACTGGGCGTGTTTAACCCCTTAGTGACCAGCCCATTTTAGGCCCTAATGCCCAAGCTATTTTATTCGTTTTTCTATAGTCGCATTCAAAGAGCTATAACGTTCTTATTTTTTCGTCTACATAGCTGTATGAGGACTTGTTTTTTGCGGGATTAGTTGTGCTTTTTAATGGCACCATTTTTGGGTACATATAATTTTTATATTAACTTTTATTAACCTTTTTGGGGGGGATTATAAAAAAAACCTGAAATTCCGCCATTGTTCTATGCGTTTTTAAATTGACGCCGTTCACTATGCGATGTAATTAACATGTTACCTTTATTCTATGGGTCGGTACGATTACGGAGATACCACATATGTAGAGGTTTTTTTATGTTTTACGACTTTTGCACAATAAAAACACTTTTGAACTAAAATTATTTGCTTTTGCATCGTCGCTTTCCAAGAGCCGTAATTTTTTTATTTTTCCATCAATGTAGTGATTTTTTGGGGTTGTTTTCTGCGGGACGAGACGTAGTTTTGAATGGTACTGTTTTGGGGTGCATGGGACTTATTGATTCATTTTTATTATGACTTTTTTGGGGGGCAATGGAAAAAAATTGCAATTTCGCCACGGTTTTTTGCGTTTTTTTTTTTACGGTGTTCACTTTGCGGTTTAAATTACATATTAACTTACTAACTATACCAGAGCATTATTGCCTGTCAGTGTAAATCTGACAGGCAATCTGTTAGGACGTGCCTCCGGCGTGTCCTAACAGGCATATGTCCAGGGCAGACCTGGGGGCTTTTATCAAGCCCCCGGCTGCCATGACACCCCATCGGAGACCCGCGATTTCATTCGCGGGCCGCCGATGGGTGACAGAGGGAGCGCACTCCCTCTGTAAACAAAGTTAAATGCCGCGGTCGCTATTGACGGCGGCATTTAACGGGTTAAACGGCCACGATCGAAGTAAACTTCGATCGCGGGCGTTGGAGCAGGAGCTCAGCTGTCATCAGACAGCAGAGACCCGGCTCCAGCCTGCATGGGAGACCCGTGCAGGACTTAGACTAGGCTGACGTGAAAAGGCGTATTAGTGGTCACTAAGGGGTTAAAGTAAAAGTCCAAGTGGGCGTGTATTATGTGCGTACATCGGGGCGTTTTTAATACTTTTACTAGCTGGGCTTTCTGATGAGAAGTATCATCCACTTCTCTTCAGAACGCCCAGCTTCTGGCAGTGCAGACACAGCCGTGTTCTCGAGAGATCACGCTGTGACGTCACTCACAGGTCCTGCATCGTGTCGGACGAGCGAGGACACATCGGCACCAGAGGCTACAGATGATTCTGCAGCAGCATCAGCGTTAGCAGGTAAGTAGCTACATCGACTTACCTGCAAACGCCGATGCTGCTGCAGAATCATCTGTAGCCTCTGGTGCCGATGTGTCCTCGCTCGTCCGACACGATGCAGGACCTGTGAGTGACGTCACAGCGTGATCTCTGGAGAACACGGCTGTGTCTGCACTGCCAGAAGCTGGGCGTTCTGAAGAGAAGTGGATGATACTTCTCATCAGAACGCCCAGCTAGTAAAAGAAGTAAAAACGCCCCGATGTACGCACATAATACACGCCCACTTGGACTTTTACTTTAAACACGCCCAGTTGTACTTTTGCAAGCCTCATTTGCATATATACAAAAATGGTCATAACTTGGCCAAAAATGCTCGTTTTTAAAAAATAAAAACGTTACTGTAATCTACATTGCAGCGCCTATCACATGCAATAGCAGATAGGGGCTGCAAAATCTGGTGACAGAGCCTCTTTAAGCAGAGGAGTTGGTGCTGTGTATCCGAAAAAACAAAGCTCTGACGCTATAAAGATATATTAAGAAATTCGTTTTGGACATAAAAATCACATTGTGTTCAAAGGTGGAGAAAACCTGGATAAGGCCGGGGTCACATGTTTTAGCATTCTGGTGAAACTTCCTTTTTTTTTTGCTTTTCTATTGAAAAAAACCCAAAAACTGATGTTAAACCGGATAGCGCTACAACATGCAAATCCTGTGGCATTTTACATAAAACAAATCCACCGGGATCCGATTGTTTAACCGGATAAAAATAAGACCGTCTGAGTTTGTCTGTCCTGTTGAAAAAAACGGATCCTCACGGAAAGTTGGAAAGACAGACCGACATGTTTATTAACTCATTGAACACTTGTGGATCCATTTGAAAAGGGGCAAAAAAACCTCAAGCTGACATTTCAACAGTATGCTCCGATGTGATGCGGATGTGCCGTCACATGTTCATTCTTCTCCCGTTCCCTGCAGGAGACGTGTACACTTTTCATTCACTGATATTGGCTGCTCCGGAGACAAAAACAGAGGTCAAGGATAAGTCTGCCCTGATTGTGGTAAGAGCTGAAGGTTATATATATATATATATATATATATATATATATATATATATATATATATATATATTAGACTTGCATGACATTCATGACTACTACTCTCATCATCTTTGTTTAGTAGAATATTATTTTACCGACTGTCTGTGTGTTGTGTCGTGGAACCTCTTTTGTTACCATATTTCATATAACTTGGGGGTTTTCGTCCTGGGTACGGTGGGTCTTTGAGTTTGTGTTGGCAGCAGTCCGGATCGGGCCATATAGCAAAGATGTAAATCTAATTCTTATCCTCCTCACACGTGGGATGTTTTATTACAGTCTGTGACCTATTTCTTGTGTGGTCCTGATCTCCCCTAACAAAGGGGTTTTGCCCATATTAGAGAAGCAAATAGATAATTGTAGCCCCCTAAACCACCGCCATGCCATAATACGTGAACTGACGAGGCTTCAGAAGATGCCCCTGTATGTTTTCACAGATGCAGCAAAATCTATAAAATCACATTTTAAAACGTTGCGTGCTGTATAGTAGTTACCCTCGAGGCGGTGCCGCTATCCTGGAGTCGTGCAGTCAGATCGCCAAACTCACCGTTCCAGGCTTGATTGACATCCCCCAGCCGGTCTACGTCACTACCGGCCTCCTCCAGAATGTCTGAGCTGTGCCATTACCTTGTACTGCTCTCCCCCGGCTTCTTCGCTGCCCTGCAAGGTGGAGTTCACCTCGCTGCACTGCGAATCCTCGCTGCAAACCATATACCATCGCTTTAAAGGATGAGGAAAGCACTTTCATGGCATATCAATAGGCCCTGCCATAAATGTTTGATGCACTGATCTTAAAAATAGGGGTCCTGTGTCCCCCATATGCAGCAGATGGGTGGCTGTACAGGCGTGGTTACTCTCCATAGTGAACAGGTTATAAAGAAATAGCTGAGCGTGCTTGTTCAGCATGTTCCATATTTCCCATAGACTATAATCTGAGAGAGCATGGCTGACTATAATAATATGAGGTTGAAATTTTGTTAAATTCCTGAATGGGTACTCATCATATATTATTTTCCAGGAGCTGCTAAACCACATGGTGCAACAAAAGGTTACCCCGAACTTACTAACGTTTAACTCTATCATGAAGAGCTTCCGCAAAATTGGCCCAGCAGTGAAAGGCATGGCGATGCAGACCTTATTAGAGATGAAAGCACTTCGTATAGGTAAGACATTATGGACTGCTTGTCCTTGTAGGTGAGATATTATGGACCGCTTGTCCTTGTAGGTGAGACGTTATGGACTGCTTGTCCTTGTAGGTGACACATTATGGACTGCTTGTCCTTGTAGGTGAGACATTATGGACTGCTTGTCCTTGTAGGTGAGACATTATGGACTGCTTGTCCTTGTAGGTGAGACATTATGGACTGCTTGTCCTTGTAGGTGAGACATTATGGACTGCTTGTCCTTGTAGGTGACACATTATGGACTGCTTGTCCTTGTAGGTGACACATTATGGACTGCTTGTCCTTGTAGGTGACACATTATGGACTGCTTGTCCTTGTAGGTGAGACATTATGGACTGCTTGTCCTTGTAGGTGACACATTATGGACTGCTTGTCCTTGTAGGTGACACATTATGGACTGCTTGTCCTTGTAGGTAAGACATTATGGACTGCTTGTCCTTGTAGGTGACACATTATTGACTGCTTGTCCTTGTAGGTGAGACATTATGGACTGCTTGTCCTTGTAGGTGACACATTATGGACTGCTTGTCCTTGTAGGTAAGACATTATGGACTGCTTGTCCTTGTAGGTGACACATTATTGACTGCTTGTCCTTGTAGGTGAGACATTATGGACTGCTTGTCCTTGTAGGTAAGATGTTATGGACTGCTTGTCCTTGTAGGTAAGATGTTATGGACTGCTTGTCCTTGTAGGTAAGATGTTATGGACTGCTTGTCTAGTGTAAAGTGGTAGGACGCAAAGTTGTGTTTGTTTTTAAACCTGTTTTAAAAAACATTCACAGAATGAGCATGGATGAAGCCATTGACTCTGGTTGATGCTTCTCAGTGCTATGATATCACTCTGTAGATATTAAAGGAAAGACAACCAATGTCCATATGCCTTATTAGGGCAAATAGACATCATAGAAGGGGGTCCTCCCCACTTGGGGCCTCTTTGCGAGCCAGAACGAAGAGCAGCTCTGAATGATCCATATGCTCTATATGTGCATATGGACATCATAGAGCGGAGTAGCGCCCTCTATTAACCAGAACGCAGAGCGGCTCTGTATGAGCGACCACCATTCTAGCGGACTGATCTGTGTGGTCGCCATGTAATACTACATTTGCAGCGACTGCTGCAGGGGAAATGCTTGGCTGGCCGCCACTTCCACCAGCAAAATCAGCTTTTAACCAGGATCAGGGCCCAGGGCGATCAGCTGATCAGGACGGCGGCGGCTGCATCTTTGAAAGTGGCTTCAACCCCTTTAACATTACTAGTCACAGTAAATTCAGATAGTTGTGTGAACTTTTTAAAAAAATATTACATGATTCTAGTTTTATATTTTCCTCTTTACTTGTATAACTGAATAAAATTATTTATTTTTTTTAGAACCGAGCCTTGCGACATACTGCCATTTGTTGGGAGTGTTCTATAAACCTGGTGAGTACAAGAATACTTGCTGCTGTGATGACCGGTGAAGGGAAAGCTCTGTCATTCTTATATTTAGCAGTCCTTCAGGATAAAGCCTTTATGCATAGCCGACCTCATACCTCGTGGGAAGTCTTAGAGAGGTTTTATGAGATTTGGATGTATTTAAAATTTTGGAAAACTCCTTTACTGTGCCCTCTGTAGAAAAATAACTATGTTGGTCTGGAAAAATTCTTGGTATAGACGGGGTTCATGGTCACTTAACGAGGTTGTCCAGTTTAGAGACCTCATTTTCATATATTCTATTACGAAATTCAAAATTAATAAAGGGGGGGGGGGTCCTCTGTTTACGATCTTCATCACTGGATAAGAGTAGATCGTTGTTACAAATCGCGTCTTTTGTTTTGGAGGACCTGTCCTGTATGACAAAGACAACACATTGATATGAATGGGCACTGTGTAATACTTAATTTCCCCTCTGGTGGTGCTGCAGGAAAATGTAACACTTACTGCCAGGATTCCCCACTGATTACAGCTGATCGCTGGGGATACCGGCATGGGAACACCTAGTGATCTGCTTATTATCAAGGAACCCTTCTAACCAGTAAAGATTGGCCAAAGCGGAGTACTTTTAACATTTTGACCATGGCAGCCATTAATGATATGACACTGATGCGTACACATGGGTGTGCTATGATTGACCATGCCATTCCATTATTCTCTGCTATGGACACGTGATATCATCATGGACGCCTCTAGCCAGTGGTCTATACAGAGAAATAGTGGCGGTGGAAGCAGTCTGTTTCAATACTTGAAAGATTTTTATTTTCCTACACAGGGCAATTATGGAATTTTCCCCCAAGTCTTGGGCAAATCCTTAAATTTCATGATCACTTGTTTTACATATGGAATTATTCTACTTAAAAAGTTGAGTAACTTTGTAAATAAATTACAATACTTATTATGTACTGATAATGAATGACATTGTGTAATATACTTCAGAGCCACTTCCCTCTAATCTGATGTTGCAGCAGCTGACTATCCCTCTACATTGTAAGAGCTCCGCTAATCTGTTGCTTGTTTCCAGTGGTAAACAGCAGAATTGTGATTGCAGCTCTGGAGTATATTACAGGCTGTTTCTTAGGCTGGGTTAAAGTTACGTAATGCGATGTACTGACAAAGTTACTCAACATTTTATGAAGGATTTTTTTTTTTCTGTACAATATTTGAAGATTCCCATAGACATTTGTTGGCAGCTCCAAGCATAACTGTCCAAATCTATCAAATAATATCTATTGTCTGTAGCCACCTATATATTTTTTTTTTTTACTGTATTTAGAATTTGTATTGCTCTTTATGCTGGAGACTTCTATAAATGAAAATGTTTCACATCTTTGCAGGGGATTTATTAAGCCAGTCCCAGCTACTGGCTTCTATTCTGGGGAAGGCAAAAGGAACGAGCTTCACAGCCAAGGATCCAGATGACTGTATGTTTTAATTATTGATGTGGGCAAGAGGGCTTTTTGTGATTGTGGACCGCGGATCGATTAAAGGGCTTTTCCCACGAGGGACGTTTATGACATACCCACAGGATATGTAATAAATGTCAGATAGATGCGGGTCCCACCTCATGGACCTGCAACTATCTCTAGAACAGGGCCCACCTAAACCCCGTTCTAGCTTTGTCTGCTATCGCTGACTCCCGGCAACTTCCTGACTTTATGGTTGGGAGTTATGAAAACAGCCTAGCTCGCTGAACTACGCTGTTTCCGTAACTACCATTCAGTTCTATGGGGCTTACGAAAACAACGCAGCTCAGCGAGCTACTCTGTTTTCACTTTCATGGTCGGAAATCAGCCGACACACACAGAGGTAGAACAGGGTTTAGGGGCCCCGTTCTAGAGATCGGTCTGGGTCCCGGAGGTGGGACCCGCATCTATCTGACATTTGACATATCCTGTGGATATGTCATAAATGTCCCTCCTGGGAAAACCCCTTTAATCGTTTACTCCAGCACAGTGCCGTACGTTTGGCTGTGTCTGGTACTGCAACAACCAAATGAATGGTGCTGTGCCTTGGTAAACCATAAAGGAGCGCAAGCGCCATGCCCCAATCATGCAGCTGATGGCCAACGGTTCTGGGAGTTGGACCCCTACCAGTCAGATGGTGATGGCCTACTCTAATGATATACCGGCAATATTACAGTCCCGGAAAACCCCTTTAAAGTGTATCTCCAGGGATCCCCTCTAAAACCTTTTCAGGATATGGTCTTCCGTGTGTAAATTCAAGTTTCTGACGGAGAATTAGAAAATCAGTGCCCTATTTTGTTTGTATCTGTAATCACTTGCCGGCTGCTTATTCAATTCATTTTAATATGGGGCAGAGAAGGAGGAGACCAGCCCTTTTATTAATGTCTGCTAAGAGAGTGAGCGATCTAGATTCAGCTAAAATATTATTAATTTACTCAAACGGAGAATTACAAGCTGACTGTATGTCTGTAGAGGGAACTTGCCAGCTAATCTAGTCCTGTGATTACAGCAGCCTCTGCACGGTTTAAAACAAGCTGTCTCTAATGTGAGAAAGGGGAGGAGGGGCAAATGTAATGTAAGCTAGCAAGCGCGTAGAAACGGTGACCGTGACCGATTGGCAGCTCCACTGTTTCTGTAACATGGCAGATGGTGATAATATCTTCCTGTTAGTGATTTAGGAAAAAGAGGGGAAGGTCTGCAGTACAAATGGCTGCTCCAGATCAAAGTGCCTGTGTTGTCCCCATCTGTTTCTTCAGTCTCATAAAGTATTCTTAAAATAATGTGTTTTTTTGTTTTTGTTTTTTTGCCCCTCCAGTGTCTTTTTTTAATGAAGCCATGAGAGTGGTAAGTAAGCCTGAGTCTTCCCAGAACAAATGCTGCTTAATAGCACAGGTTTTCCTCTCTAGGAACCTCCCTATGAATGTTAACACTAACATTAGGCAGACGTGTTTTTTTTTTTTTCATTATTTTCAGTACTCTTCAGATTTGCCTGCTACGGGGCCTGTGCAGTGTCTATTATAATGAATGTGGCATTTTAGCAAAAGATCCTAGAAAATAGGAGACGCGTCGGACATGTCTAAAAGTTTTGATCGGGTGCCGAAACCCCACGAAATCGCTAGAACAGATGCGAACAAGCGCTGTGCCCCGTCTGCTCCTTTCAGCATTTGTCAGATCTTCTCCGGGAGCCCTCTATGGACTGTAGCGATCAGTGGGGGGACTCCGCACACAGACCCCGCTCACAAAACTGTCTGGACATGTTTGTATGACATAACAGAAGTTTGGTGCAGTTGCATTTTAAGGAGGATCTGTCACTAATTTATTCATGATCTATCGCATCCGCCAAGTTTTTACAAATTCCATTTCATAAATCGAAACAATAATATCAGCAACTTAAAGGAACATAAAAGCATTTTGCCCCTGCACCACCCTTTAAGTTCGGCAGCTCTGGGGAATCACCGATTAACACAACCAATAAAATTCATCCCTACAGTAAGGCCTTATTCACACGGGCGTATTTCACATCCTGCGTGTCCTTTTCTTGTGCGTTTTTTTTGCGCATCACTCGCCCATTAAAGTGCGTGAAAAAAAAACAGACCGCACACTGACGTCATCCGTGTGCTGTCCGTGTTTTTCATGCAAAAGCTGTGAAAGAAATAATGACGAAAAAAATAAAACACCACCTTCGTTTTTTTTGCTGACGTAAAAAACACGTAACATACGGATGACGCACGCACAGAAAAAACGCAGACACGCACCGTACACGGATGCCACACGGAACTGCAAAGCGCGCAATACGGACGTGCTCGTGTGAATAAGGCCTTATAGTGAAGTGCTTAGGACTGTCCGCTCAAAGTGTGAGCACAGCTTCCAGGCAGTTAAGGGTGTTCTACAAAATTAGAAAAACATGGCTGCTTTCTTCCGGAAACAGCGCCACACCTGCTCACAGGCTGTGCATGCTATTGCAGCTCAGCCCCATTCACTGAGCTGTGGCGCTGTTTTTCTTATCCTCTTGTTCACACTGAGTTTTTTTTGGCGTGTTTTTTGACGCGGAAACCGTGTCAAAAACCGCGGCAAAAAACGTCAAATGCCTCATATTGATTTCAATGGGAGGCAGAGGCGTTAATTTTCCCACGAGCGGAAAAAAACGCTTGCGAGGAAAAGAAGCGACATCTTGTGGCGTTTTCCGCCTCAAAAACCCCATTGAAAGCAATGGGAGACGGAAAAAAACACAGCGAGCAGCCGCTGAATTGTCGGTTGAAGAAAGAGGTAAAAAAAAATGCCTAAAAAAAACGTAGCTGATTTTTCCAGGCAGTGTGAACTAGGCCTTAATGTATCTTCTGCAGTTTGCATTTCAATTGTTTAAGGCTTCGTTCACATCTGCGCTAGGGCTCTGTTCCATCTGAAATTTCCGTCGGAACGGAGCAATGACCGACACAAACGGGAACCAGAGGTTTCAGTTTCCATCACCATTGATTTCAATGGTGACTGTTCCGGCGCCAATGGTTTCCGTTTATCTCCGTTGTGCAAGAGTTCCGTCGTTTTGACTGAATCAATAGTGTAGACTACACTATTGATTCAGTCAAAACGACGGAACCCTTGCACAACGAAAAGAAACGGAGACCATTGGCACCGGAACAGTCACCATTGAAATCAATAGTGATGGAAACTGAAACCTCTGGTTCCCGTTTGTGTCGGTCAGTGCTCCGTTCCGACGATGGAAACTGAAACCTCTGGTTTGTGTCTGTCAGGGCTCCGCTCCAACGGAATGTCGGAACGGAGCCCTAGCGCAGATGTGAACGAAGCCTAATCTAAGCGCTCCATTTCTTCTATACTGAACCCTGCTCCTGTGGTGCCGGCACGCCCTGAGCAACTACAGGGCGACTCCGGTCACAATCGCACATGCTACTTTGTTGCAACCTTCATGCAACTTAGGCTCTGTTCACATTTGCGTTGGGGTCCCGTTCTGACGTTCCGTCAGAGTTTTCCGTCAGAACGGGACCCTGAGCAGACACAAACTGACACCGACGGAAACCAGAGGTTAGTTGACTACGCTATTGATTCCGTCAAAAAACGGAAACCTGCCGGAACGGTGGCAAACGGAAACCGTTAGCAATGTTTCCGTCACCATTGATATCGATGGTGATGCAAACGGAAGCTAAGGTTTCCGTTTGACTTTCCGTTTAGGGGTTCCATGACGGAAACCCCTCAACGGAAAGCCAACGCTGATGTGAACAGGCCCTTAATCGTACATCTTCTACTGCAACACGGACCTGCAAAAACGGTGCAAATCTCTGCTTTTCTATAGAAGCTTCACTTGTGACTCAGTCGCTGTGTTCCTGTAGAATATGGATGATGGTGGTTATGGAGGTTGTAGTTCCGCTGCATCTATAATGGTGAATTCTGGATGATCTATATATTACTAGTATTGCATATATACAGTCATACGTGTATGATCACTATCTCAGGGGTTGAGCATCTATTCGCTACATGTTCTAATAGGTGCAGTATTTCCGTCTGTTATAATTGGCATTGGAAAGATGCCAACGACATGTGATGCCCGTGGTGGTTATTATGCGCCAACTGATCACGTGTTATTGTTTGCAGTGTTTGGAAGCAAAGGATTTGGACTTGGCTTATGAACTCCACAAACTGCTGAATACTGGGGATAACTGGAGGCTGCTGGGAAGTGTCTCCCAGGAATTCTCTTACTAGTGAGTATTTGGTGACTAACTCTGACTAATGACCGTTTTATACCTTATCCCCCTCCAGGTTTTTTTTAGGTTGTCCGAGATCAGAAAAAAAAAAAAGTGTCTGCTTTATTTCCCGAAACCGCGCCACATCTTTCCATGGACTGTCTGGTTATGCAGCGTTTGCTCAAAAGGGGATGAGCTGCAGTACCAGATACAAACCATGCCGTGCCGTGGTGCTGTTTGTGGAAATAAAATAGACCCTCCCTCCTTTTTTTTTTTTTCTTCTAAGCTTTGACAACCTTTTTTTTTTGTATTATTTTCTCTCCAAGATAAATAATGATTTAGAGCATGGTTGGACAAAACCCAGTTGCCACTGTGACAAGAATATCAGCCCGGGTTCTGCTCTTGGCCCTTTATGTATTCGATGACTGACTGATTTCACTGACTGCATCCACCTTAATTTTTCCTGGTCACCGACTGCTACTGCCAGGCACAAAGACAGCGGCTGTCATATATTCAGTACATAGAGGGGCTTGTTGTGACTGCTGGGGGAGTCCTGCTGTGAAAGGGGGGAGTTTAGGCCTGCTGTGATCACTAGGGGAAGGTGGGGTCAGGCTGTTGTTAGTGTGGGGGCGGAGTGCTGTGACTACTGGTGAAGTTAGCGCTGGACAGGCGGGGGTGGCCAGCAGGCAAGATGGACGGTCACATTTGAGCTGAGCTCCTGGGGGACAGTGTATAATCCTATTCATATCCAGACATATCCTGGCATCTTAACCCCTTAAAGAGAAACATGCGGTTAAAACGACAACTTCGCTTTATTCTGTAGCTCAATGCGATTACGGAAATACAAAATGTATATAATTTTTATTTTTTTTCGAAATTTTACTACTGTGAAAAAAATAATTATTGTTTTGTTTCACCACATTCTGAGAGCCATAACGTTTTTTTATTTTTTCGTGGATTTAGCGCTGTGAGAACTTATATTTGACAGTTAAATTGACCGAAAAACAGTGATTTTTGGCATTTTCAAATGTCTTGTTTTTTACGGCGTTCACCGTGCACGTTAAATAACGCTATATTGTAATAGTTCAGACTTTTACGGACGCAGCGATAACAATTTTGTTTACATTTATTACTTTTTACATGAAAAGGTTTTTTTTTTTAACTTTCTTTTCACTTCACTTTATTTCATTGTTCGATCGCTGGTCCAAGACACTACAATACTAATGTATTGCAGTGTATAGTCCTTTTTACAGGCTTCTGTTACCCCTGCCACAGGTAGGGTTTAACAGAGGCAGAGTGAAGGCAGACCTGGGGCCTTCACTGAGCCCCTGGGCTGGCATGATGTGATGGAGGGGGCTACCCCCACTTTTCAATGCCTCATATGCTACGGTTGCGATTGACCACAGCATCTGAGGGGTTAAACGGCCAGGAACCGTGCGATCCTGGCCCCAGCACCGCATGGAGCGCGCTCCATACTTCTCCCCCTGCACCAAGATGTACCGGGACGTCCTGGTGCGTGAAGGGTTTAATAGCCTCACAGTGACCGGATAGACTCTGAACCTTTATTAAACTTCAACTGCGCTCTGGCGTGGTTAAATCGGGGCCTCGTCTGGCAAACAGTCGGGCGCAGTGAGCTGCGGCCTGGTGCAACATCGCTGCTCACCCCACCTTCTCAGCATCTGACAGCGCCGCTGGTCCTATATTGGTGGGGTGAGCTGCTTCAGGCCGGCCTCCCTCGTGTGTCCCCAGCATACTTCGATCCCCCTACTCACACTCTGAGATTACGGCTCAGCCGTGACCCGCCTCCTCGTGTCGGAGACAGCGATCCTGAGCACTCCCAACAGCGACCTCGAGGTCCCACTACACAAGACGTTTGGGTGATGAGTTGCGGCCTAGAGCGGCCATTTTGTGTGACTGTGAACGGGACATTGGATTAGATCACCTGTCTATCCTATTACCCTCTACTGCTTTCTTGCCACATTTGGCTTTGTGCATCATACGGTGTGTGGAGGAGATTTTACCTGCTGAAACAGTCCTATTTGTATTATTACTTTGCTGTTGTGGGGAAAGTTGACGTTCTGCTCCACTGTACAACATGCATAAAGCTAAGCACCAGTCAGCAGTGGATAAACTTAAGGATTTTGCTCGTAATGAACAAGGCGAATTCCTCTCCACGTAAGACCAGATCTACGCATACCAAATATAGAGAGATTGACCCTCATTCCCAAAGCTTCATTCTCGAAGGGGAATTTCGGACCATAGTGCGATACTTGTTAGGTTGGCGTTTCCTGGACAACGTTTAATACCTAACTGGAAATTGCATCCTTTCTGGTTGACACTTAAATTGGCCCTTCTGATCATATCCCAGACCAAATTGTACAGTTTTTACAAGTTCATGATGCCCCATATCCCCCATACTTTAAAATGGGATACCTCTAAGGGTATGTTCACACGAGGTCATTACGTCCGTAATGGACGGACGTATTTCGGCCGCAAGTACCGGACCGAACACAGTGCAGGGAGCCGGGCTCCTAGCATCATACTTATGTACGACGCTAGGAGTCCCTGCCTCTCCGTGGAACTACTGTCCCGTACTGAAAACATGATTACAGTACGGGACAGTTGTCCTGCAGAGAGGCAGGGACTCCTAGCATCGTACATAACTATGATGCTAGGAGCCCGGCTCCCTGCACTGTGTTCGGTCCGGGACTTGCGGCCGAAATACGTCCGTCAATTACGGACGTAATGACCTCGTGTGAACATACCCAAAGGCTTATCTACGTGGCTGCTTGCGGTCTACAATTTCTTATACAAAAATCCTTCAGCCCATTCAGAAAGGACAGGCTCATAAAGCGGACTGGCTGAATTTAACCCGGCTATATAAACATCAGCTTCACCTCAAAACGTAAACTTTTTTTTTACACGGCAATATTATTTTGAACTGGGCAACCGATCCAGCCAGTTATTCTCCCATTTAATTAGACAAAACAACTAACCTCTAATTCAGTTTTATAAATTCAAGATTGCAGAGGCCACGTATTGAAGGGGGGGGGGGGGTGCGCCATTTCCACCAGATTTGGAGACTACTATGCCAATTTTTATATAGCTCCTCTAATAACCATAAAATAGATGATGTTCTAAATGATCTGAGTGACCCGACCTTCCCCCACCCTGTTTCAACACAAGTTACAATGGGAAGCCCAGGTCCGGATGGGCTTCCCATTGAAGTCTTTAAGTGATATCAGGAGCATATCGGCTCGATGTTACTGGATACTCGGGACCAAGCCCTGCACACCCATTTACTTCCATCCACCTTTTATGACGCCTCTATTATAGTATTACTGAAACCTGGTAATAACCCTGATGACTGTGGCTCTTACAGACCGATTTCCCTAGTTGACTTAGATTATAAGGTCCTAACTAAAATACTTGCTAAATGACCGAACCAAGTCATTCTAACGATTACTCATCCAGATCAATCCGGGTTCGTGCCTGGTAAATCTACTAATATTAGCATTAAAAGGGTGCAGATAATTATACAGGTGGATAGAGCGCACATTATGCCCTTGACTGTCTCTTTATTAGACACCATGAAGGCGTTCGACTGTTGAATAGCCCTTTCTGTTTTGGCTTTGGTCCTAATTTTATGTCCTGGATCCAACTTCTCTATAAATCCCCTATAGCTAATGTGGTGGTCAATGGCATCCCCTCTGATTCCTTTCCTCTCGCCCAAGATACAAGACCGGGATACCCCCCCTCTCCCCAGCTTTGTTTGCAATTACCATAGAAGCTATTGAGATCCACTCCCACGATAACTGGTGTTCAGTCTTTTGGTCACGCCATTCAATCGCTTAATACTTTCTCGCGGTTTTCTGGGTTAAGCGTTAACTGGCAAAAATCAGCTATAATGTACACGAAATTTGATCCAATTTCAGATCCTTTCATTTAGGTTTAGCTGTGGTCCCTAAATTTACACATCTGGGAATCGTGATGGTTCTCGATCACACTAACGTGAAGGCTGGATCTATGGATCCGCTATTGACCCACGTAGGATTGAAGCTAAAAATATGGGCTAAGCTGCCTTTATCAGTAGCGGGACACATTATCCTAAATGCCGGTACATGTTGCAGCATATGCCGATTTTAGTCCCCCAATCATACTTTCGCTCACTAAATTCCGTGCTTCTTTCATTTATATGGGGCTCTTCCAGATCGAAGCTTGAATTTACTACCCCACAACACGCCAAGGTTGACGGAGCAATGGTGTTATCAGACTTATACCTGTATTACCTAGCAGGCCAATTGCGGGGGGTTGCGAGACTGGTTTATAGATGCACCTTTATTAGACTCCACTCATTTAATGGCCTCCTTGGTAGCTGGAAATAGCCTGATTAGTTATTTAGATTACCCTCCGTTCACCAGACAGGCCACGTTACTCACTCTGCGTAGGGGAGCATTAACAGTGTGGCGCTCTTCCAACACGGTTACATTTTAGAGATACTCGTCCAGATTTACCTTTATGGCACAACCCCACCTTACAATCCCTGCAGGCTATACCTGACCCTCAATTCTGGCCATTCCTGGGAATAACGAAGGTTAGAGAGGTGTTCAGAGAAGGATCCTTTTTCACCTTACTTCAATTACAGGAGACTCCCCATCTCCCCCAATTGCAATGGTACAGATATTTCCAGCTTCGTCATGCCTTTCGATCTCCATTCCCGCCCAGTGCTATTACCATATCTATGTGTCCCATAATAGGTATATTGAAATCACAGGGCCCTAAAGGTCCTATATCTGCATTATACACTCGTCTGTTATCAACTAATATGACAAGTGGTCATTGCAGATCCCGGATCTAACTCCTGATGATAGAACTGATCTATTAAGCTCTCACCTGATAGTCTCTCCGGCGATTAACAATAAAATGATTCAATTCTGCATTATACATCACTACATTTCTACCTTTTTGGTTACAAGTATTTAACTTTCTCACGTCCCTTTTACCTACCCCTGACCCTAAATCTCCAGAAGTTGGACTATTTGGCATTTTAGATGAGGAACTTTGGACACACTATACACGCATAGTCTTAAAGAAGTCAGACCGCTTTTGCAATGGAAGACACTAGTTAACACTGTCATACCTTATGAGCGATTTAGTGTAACAACATCGGGATTGTCCTGACAAATTTAGTAACATTTGGGGCCTGTGGTTGGAAACTGCGGAGTCTATTGATGCAGAGGATTCTTGACTCACATTTTGAGATTCCTAATTCTTCCCTCGTTGATTTGTCTTTTAATCTTTCTCTGTTGCTCTTTATTCGCACATATATTTATAAAGTGGCTTTAGGTTTTGTTACTTTTGTTTATATGTTTATATTGATTATAAAAAGAAAAACCTTTGGAATGTCGCTGCTGCACTTTAATTATTTATAATATATAGGATTGATTGATTGTATCACTTGATCTGTGCGTTGGAGATGGTAAATCCATGTCTGAAATGTTTACTGTTTGCAACATTTTAAATAGAACGCATAAAAAAAAAAGTTAGGGAGGGACTTGCTGAGAAAGTGGGCGGTGCTTCTTAGTAGGAAGTCTCTAATTGGTACATTTGCATTTAACGTTGATCGCTGATGCTAATGATGTGTATCTGTCTCTCTGCAGTGGTAGACTCTTCCACATAGTCTGCATGATGGAAAATGCTGACATGGTCTTCAAGTGGTACCGAGAGCTGGTCCCATCAGTACGTTCACTGGATAAGTTTTACTGATATCCCTCATGCTAAAAATTTGAGTTCTGATGATCCATTTTTTTAATATTTTTTTTCAACAGCGCTATTTTCCTACCTCCAAAGGCTTTCAGAACCTCCTTCAGGTCCTGGAAATGGAAAATCGACTAGAGCTCATACCTGAGCTATGGAAAGGTAAATAAAAGCGATGATCTCGAATCACACAGAGTGTTTAGTGCAGTTATGTGGAGAATTATCTCCAACTTCCGCATAGGATCAGCCAACAGGACTGCTACCTTCCACTCGTGTACAGTAGGTAATGGTATATCTTCTAAATGAGGAGTGTCTGCTTACCCAAAGCTATCTTTAGTGTCTACTTTATCAAACCCTGGTTTTTATTCTTCATCTTCTTTCCAAGATATCAAGAAAATTGGTCATGGTAATAAGGAGTATTTGCTTGAGGATGTGCTGAACTTGATGGCGAGCGGGAAGCAGAATGCAGAGGTAAGCTGTTACTTTGTGATATTTTCTGTGTAATGATAGATAGGCTGCCTATTTTTTGGATATCTATGTATCATGGGGATATGGAGTCTGAGTCCTGAGGCTTGCACCCATGCTGCTAAATTGTACTTTTTTCATAGATATGTATAGTGCAAAACAACTCTTAACCCCTTCGCGCCATTTCACATACAGTTACGTCATGGGAGATGGCCTTTTCGCGCATCTCCAAGTAACTGTACGTCATGGAGATGAAGCTGGCTCAGGAGCTGAGCCAGCGACATCACCGCCGGGTGACCGCTGTATGTTACAGCTGGCACCCTGAGGTATCGGGCAGGACCGGAGCTAGCCTCCGATCCGACCGATTAACACCTCACATGCTGCGTTCAATAGAGATCGCAGCATGTGAGGAGTTTATAGCCACCGACACCCCAGCAACGTGATCGCTGGGTTGCCGGTGGCTGCAAAGGCGATTGGAGGGGTAATACATACCTCCCGGTCCGCCAGTAACGGAATCCTCCTATGCCCCGTCGTCGGCGGGGCCCAGGAGGCTTCCGGTACCATCGGCAAGATGGCGCCGGCTCAGTTTCCGGCTCAGAAGCTGAGCCGGCGTCATCAGCAGTGGGTGTCCACTGTATGTTACAGCGGACACCCCGATCTATCGCCAGGAACCGGAGCTAGCTCCGATTCCTGGCATTAACCCCTTCGATGCAGCGATTCGATGCAATCGCTGCATCAAAGTGGTTTGTATGCAATCGGCAGCCTTGCCATGCGATGGCAAGGCTGGCGACTGCTACTATGGTAACAGGATGCCTAACAATGGCTTCCTATCTGCCATTACGTTAGCCGATTAGGCCCCGCCCGGAGGCGGAGCCGGATCGGCTTGCTGTCAGTGAACAACTGACAGTTCTAATACATTGCACTACATAGGTAGTGCAATGTATTAGAACATGAAACAAACAGTTGGACCTTCAAGTCCCCTAGTGGGACTAAAGAAAAGTGAAAAAAAAAAAGTAAAAATAAAAGTTTCAAATAATAACACAAAACACAATCGCCCTTTTTCCCTTATCAAGTCATTTATTATTGAAAAAAATAATAAAGCCATACATATTTGGTATCGCAGCGACCGTAACGACCTTAACTATAAAAATATTACGTTATTTATTCCGCACAGTGAACGCCGTAAAAAAATAACTAAAAAATACTGACCTAATTGCTATTTTTTGGTCACTTTGTCTTGCAAAAATTGAAATAAAAAGTGATCAAAAAGTCGCATGTACCTAAAAATGGTGTCTATAAAAACTATAACTCGTCTCGCTACAAACAAGCCCTCATACAGCTCCGTCGACGAAAAATGTAAAACCGTTATGGCTCTCACAACTTGGCGACAGAAAAAATCCATTCTCTTTATAAAAGTTATTTTATTGTGCAAAAAGTTGTAAAACATAAAAAGTGCTATAAATTAGGTATCACCGGAATCGGACTGACACGCAGAATAAAGTTAACATGTAATTTATAATGCGTGGTGAACGCTGTATGAAAAAAACTAAAAAAATATGCCAGAATTGCTGTTTTTTGGTCACCTTGCCTCCAAAAAAAAAAGGATAACAAGTGATCAAAAAGTTGCATGTACCCCAAAATGGTACCAATAAAAACTACAGCTCGTCCCACACCAAACCAGCCCTCATACCGCTACGTCTATGAAAAAATAAAATTAGTCAAGGCACCAAAAAAGCCAGTAAATAAAAATATGCAGTTGTGCCGGCCCGAGGGGAACGTTTCTTCTGTTTCAAGTGGCGAATTATCAAGGCCCCTAAAATTAGGGAACCAGGAAGGGGAGAGCCCAAACATATCTGCTGGAAGTGAGGGTGCCCGTATTATACCAGGACAACACTTCCCAGCAAAATTCCCCAAACTTCAAAGGTGCCGAGTGTGGACCAAAAGGGGAGTAAGTAAAGACCATTTATTAGTGCGACACCGGCCTGTGCAGAAAGGATTGTGTCACAGCGTAACACACATCTATGAATTATTTAATTTTTTTTTTTTTACCCCATTATTATACCACCTGACTATGCCCCTTATATACTCTGCCCGGCTTACATGTACCCCCACATTATAAACGGAAACACCAGTAAGACTCAAAACAAAACTACTACAAGCAAAATCCACGCTCCAAAAGCCAAATGGCGCTACCTCCCTTCTGAACCCTACAGTGTGCCCAAACAGCAGTTTACTTCCACATATATGGCATCGCCAAACCCGGGAGAACCCTTTTAACAATTTTTGGGGTGTGTGTCTCCAGTGGCACAAGCTGGGCGCCACATATTGGCATATCTATTGAAAAAACATTTTCACTCTGCAATATCACGTGCACACCAATTTCTGCCAATGACCTGTGGGGTTAATATGCTCACTACACCCCTAGGTGAATACCTTGAGGGGTGTAGTTTCCAAAATGGGGTCACTTCTGGGGGGGATCCACTGTTTTGGTCCCACAGGGACTTTGCAAATGCGACATAGCACCCAGAAACCAATCCAGTAAAATCTGTACTCCAAAAGCCGAATGGCGCTCCTTCCCTTCTGAGCCTTACTCTGTGCCCAAACAGCAGTTTATGACCACATATGTGGTATTGCCGTACACAGGAGAAGTTGCTTTACAAGTGTTGGGGTGCTTTTTTTCATTTATTTGTTGAGAATATGAAACATTTTCAGCTAAAACTACGTCTTATTGAAGAAAAAGGATTTTTTTTATTTTCACTGCCCAATTCTAATAAAATCTATGAAACACCTGTGGGGTCAAAATGCTCACTACACCCCTAGATGAATTCCTCAAGGGGTGTAGTTTCGTGAATCGAGTCTCTTTTGGGGAGTTTCCACTGTACTGGTACCTTAGGAACATGGTGTCAAGAAACCAATCCAGCAAAATCTGTGCTCCAAAAGCCAAATGGCACTCCTTCTCTTCTGATCCTTGCCGTATGTCCAAACAGCCGTTTATGACCACAAATTGGGTATTGCCGTACTCCAGAGAAGTTGCTTTACAAATGTTGGGGTTCTTTTATTCCTTTATTTGTTGAAAAAATGAAAAATTTTGAGCTAAAGCTACGTTTTATTGGAAAAAAATGTTTTTTTTTATCTTCACTGCCCAATTCTAATAAAATCTATGAAACCCCTGTGGTTTCAAAATGCTCACTACACCCCTAGATGGATTCTTCAAGGGGTGTAGTTTCCTAAATGGAGTCACTTTTTTGGTGTTTTCACTGTTTTGGTCCCTTAGGGGCTTTGCAAATGCGACGTGGCCTCCGCAAGCCATTCCTGCTAAATTTGAGCTCCAAAAGCCAAATGGCGCTCTTTCCCTTCTAAGCTCCGCCGTGTGTCCAAACAGCCGTTTATGACCACATGCGGGGTATTGTTTTACTCGGGAGAAATTGCTTTACAAAAGTAGTGGTGCATTTTCTCCTTTTTAGTCCTTGTGGAAATTAGAAAAAAATTAGCTAAACCTACATTTTCTTTGAAAGAATGTAGATTTTCATTTTCACGGCCTACTTCCAATAATTTCTGCAATAAACCTGCGGGGTCAAAATGCTAACTATACCCCTAGATAATTTCCTCAAGGGGTATAGTTTCCAAAATGGGGTTACTTTTGGGGGATTTCCACTGTTTTGGCGCCGCAAGAGCCTTTCAGACCCGACATGGTGCCTAAAATATTTTCTAATAAAAAGGAGGCCCCAAAATCCTCTAGGTGCTCCTTTGTTTCTGAGGCCGGTGCTTCAGTCAATAAGTGGACTAGGGCCACATGTGGGGTATTTCTAAAAACTGCAGAATCTGGGCAATAGATATTGAGTTGCGTTTCTCTGGTAAAACTTTCTGTGTTACAAAAAAAATAGATAAAATGAATTTCTGCAAAAAAAAAACAGATATTTGAACATTTCACATCTACGTTGCCTTAATTCCTGTGAAACATCTAAAGGGTTAAGAAACTTTCTAAATGCTGTTTTGAATACTTTGAGGGGTGAAGTTTTTAAAATGGGGTGACTTATCGAGGGTTTCTAATATATAAGGCCCTAAAATCCACTTCACAACTGAACTGGCCCCTGTAAAAATAGCCTTTTGAAATTTTCTTGAAAATGTGAGAAATTGCTACTAAAGTTCTAAGCCTTGTGAAAGAATGTTCAAAAAACGATGCCAATCTAAAGTAGACATATGGGTGATGTTAATTAGCAACAATTTTGTGTGGTATTACTATCTGTCTTACAAGCAGATACATATAAATTTAGAAAAATGCTAATTTTTCAATTTTTCGCTAAATTTTGGTGTTTTTCACAATTAAATACTTAATGTATCGAGCAAATTTTGCCAGTAACATAAAGTCCAATGTGTCACGAGAAAACAATCTCAGAATCGCTTGGATAGGTAAAAGCATTCCGGAGTTATTACCACATAAAGTGACACATGTCAGATTTGAAAAAAATAGGCTGTGTCCTTAAGGCCAAAACAGGCTCAGTCCTTAAGGGGTTAATATATCAAACCTGCTGTGATAGTAGCATGTGTAACGTTAACAAGTGCAGAGGTGGAGTACTGAACCGAGCATATACTTCTAGGTTTGCTGCCATTGTAATAAATATATATGATTGTCTACCCTGTAATTTTTAAAAAGGACAGCTCTCCTGTGTGGTGTAGTATAGATGATCTGTTAGCTCTGCTGTGTGGTGTAGTATAGAGGAGCTGTCAGCTCTCCTGTGTGGTGTAGTATAGAGGAGCTGTCAGCTCTCCTGTGTGGTGTAGTATAGAGGAGCTGTCAGCTCTCCTGTGTGGTGTAGTATAGTGGAGCTGTCAGTTCTCCTGTGTGGTGTAGTATAGAGGAGCTGTCAGCTCTCCTGTGTGGTGTAGTATAGAGGAGCTGTCAGCTCTCCTGTGTGGTGTAGTATAGAGGAGCTGTCAGTTCTCCTGTGTGGTGCAGTATGGAGGAGCTGTCAGCTCTCCTTTGTGGTGTAGTATAGAGGAGCTGTCAGTTCTCCTGTGTGGTGTAGTATAGAGGAGCTGTCAGTTCTCCTGTGTGGTGTAGTATAGAGGAGCTGTCCGTTCTCCTGTGTGGGGTAGTATAGAGGAGCTGTCCGCTCTCCTGTGTGGTGTAGTATAGAGGAGCTGTCAGGTCTCCTGTGTGGTGTAGTATAGAGGATCTGTCAGCTCTCCTGTGTGGTGTAGTATAGAGGAGCTGTCAGCTCTCCTGTGTGGTGTAGTATAGAGGAGCGGTCAGCTCTCCTGTGTGGTGTAGTATAGAGGAGCTGTCGGCGCTCCTGTGTGGTGTAGTATAGAGGAGCTGTCTGCTCTCCTGTGTGGTGTAGTATAGAGGAGCTGTCTGCTCTCCTGTGTGGTGTAGTATAGAGGATAGGTCAGCTCTCCTATGTGGTGTAGTATGGAGGATCTGTCAGCGCTCCTGTGTGGTGTAGTATAGAGGAGCTGTCATCTCTCCTGTGTGGTGTAGTATAGAGGATAGATCAGCTCTCCTGTGTTGTGTCGTATAGAGGATCTATCAGCTCTCCTGTGTGGTGTAGTATAGAGGATCTGGCAGCTCTCCTGTGTGGTGTAGTATACAGGATATGTCAGCTCTCCTGTGTGGTGTAGTATACAGGATATGTCAGTTCTCCTGTGTGGTGTAGTATAGAGGATCTCTCAGTTCTCCTGTGTGGTGTAGTATAGAGGATCTGTCAGCTCTCCTGTGTGGTGTGGTGTAGTATAGAGGATCTGTCAGATCTCCTGTGTGGTGTAGTATAGAGGATCTGTCAGCTCTCCTGTGTGGTGTAGTATAGAGGATCTGTCAGCTCTCCTGTGTGGTGTAGTATAGAGGAGCTGTCAGCTCTCCTGTGTGGTGTAGTATAGAGGATCTGTCAGCTCTCCTGTGTGGTGTGGTATAGAGGATCTGTCAGCTCTCCGGTGTGGTATAGAGGATCTGTCAGTTCTCCTGTGTGGTGTAGTATAGATAATCTGTCAGCTCTCCTGTGTGGTGTAGTATAGAGGAGCTGTCAGCTCTCCTGTGTGGTGTAGTATAGAGGATCTGTCAGCTCTCCTGTGTGGTGTAGTATAGAGGATCTGTCAGCTCTCCTGTGTGATGTAGTATAGAGGATCTGTCAGTTTCCCTTTGTGGTGTAGTATAGAGGAGCTGTCAGCTCTCCTGTGTGGTGTGGTGTAGTATAGTGGAGCTGTCAGCTCTCCTGTGTGGTGTAGTATAGAGGAGCTGTCCGCTCTCCTGTGTGGTGTAGTATAGAGAAGCTGTCAGCTCTCCTTTGTGGTGTAGTATAGAGGAGCTGTCAGTTCTCCTGTGTGGTGTAGTATAGAGGAGCTGTCCGTTCTCCTGTGTGGTGTAGTATAGAGGAGCTGTCCGTTCTCCTGTGTGGTGTAGTATAGAGGAGCTGTCCGCTCTCCTGTGTGGTGTAGTATAGAGGAGCTGTCCGCTCTCCTGTGTGGTGTAGTATAGAGGAGCTGTCCGGTCTCCTGTGTGGTGTAGTATAGAGGAGCTGTCAGCTCTCCTGTGTGGTGTAGTATAGAGGATCTGTCAGCTCTCCTGTGTGGTGTAGTATAGAGGATCTGTCAGCTCTCCTGTGTGGTGTAGTATAGAGGATCTGTCAGCTCTCCTGCGTGGTGTAGTATAGAGGATCTGTCAGCTCTCCTGCGTGGTGTAGTATAGAGGATCTGTCAGCTCTCCTGTGTGGTGTAGTATAGAGGATCTGTCAGCTCTCCTGTGTGGTGTAGTATAGAGGATCTGTCAGCTCTCCTGTGTGGTGTAGTATAGAGGATCTGTCAGCTCTCCTGTGTGGTGTAGTATAGAGGAGCTGTCAGCTCTCCTGTGTGGTGTAGTATAGAGGATCTGTCAGCTCTCCTGTGTGGTGCAGTAAGGAATAAGTGTTAGATGGTAGTCAGACGAGCTGAGGGTCAGTAATGGTGATGTAGCAGAGGCGGGTCAAAAAAGCTGGGTGAATCTAGAGTCAAAACACAGTGCAGCAGGACTAGGGAGGGTAAGAACCTTATAATTAGCACTAAAGCCAGTGTATTGGCGTTTTAACTGGTTCCCGACCGCTGGCTGTGTATTTACGGCCTGCGGTCAGGGTCCTTAAAACCCGCGCCATAGACTATTTACGCCGCGGGTTTTAACTTGCCCGAGCAATCAGGCAGCTGAATGTCGGGTCTCCGGCAGTCAGTGACTGCTGGGGACCCTGAGGAGAAGACAGAAGCAGCTTTCGCTCAATGAGCGCTGTGTATAGGAATAGAGTCAGCGGCCGCGCCGCTGTCTCTATTCCTCCCGGTGATCATGTGACTGGTCACATGATCGCCGGGTGCCGTTAGTGGCAGGCTGCTGCTGGGTCTTACTAGACTCAGCACAGCCCTATTAGTGACAATAGTCACTATGAGAGGGACGATTTCCCCTGTAACTGGAGCTGCTGTGATACAGTGGAAAAAGATATATAAAGTCACCCAAAAGTCTTTTTTGACCTTTGAGGGACAGACCATAGTAATAAAAAAAAAATTAAAGTAAAGTGCAAAAACAATTAATAATAAATACACCTAAAATACCCACCCCTAAAAAAACGTTCAGCCCCCCCCACCCGCCCGCCTGCCTATTAAAATTTACGGTAGACAATGGCGATCACAAATAAAAGGTCTATTTTAGGATAAAACTATGTTATTACCCAAAAAAAATAGCTGAAAAGTATAAAAGCTTATTTTCTTACTATTATTTTCAAAATGTAAGCCTAAAAATTCTAAAATAGCAATAAGGATGTGTATAAAAATGATTAAAAAAAAAAGAAACCTGCATTGTCTACGGAAAAAGCATCGCAAAAATCACGTCGTTAGCCCAACAAAAAAAAAAGTTATAGCCATTTAACTAACGCGTGCTAAAAATGGCTAAACGGTGTCTGGTCCTGAAGGCTCAAAATAGCCCGGACATGAACTGGTTAAATATGATGCCTTTGATTCTGATTGCCCATAAACTTTGCCCGCGCACCGTCTGGCATTCCTGCCTTGCCATAAGGCTTATTGACCGGGAATGATGCAGACAAGGTAAGTTTGTGACTCTGTAAATATAACGAATGCAGATTCTAGTAATGGGTAGATACTAATATCTTCTTGGGAAGTGTGACCACAATGTGTGTAATGAATGAGTATCTTCAGTTATTTATTCAGTTGTTCCTCCCACAGCTCCAAGCTGCCTTCGCTGACACTGCCACATCAATAAAGTCTATGTATGAGTCCAGTGAGAATTCTAAAAATCCAATGAAGGAATCTGCGTCTGCCTTTGGTAATATGGCAGTACTTCTAACCAGAGCCGGTAGATTGGAGGAAGCCTGGTAAGATTCCTGCCTGTGCAGTTCTAGTCTACACTCATTTTGAATGCGTCTTCCAGGAATTTAAAATATTTGCTCATCCTTTTTATCATCATGAACTTCTTCAATATTAGAAAAACACAATTCAAATCCCAAATTAAAGAAACCTCCAGTGAAAATGCAAAACTTCACCGTGCTCTTAGATCCTTCGTGTACAACACTTTGTAAAGTCTTTCCCTTTAAGTCTGGTTACACAAGTCCGTGTTCAGTTCGTGATAGACGGACCGTATATCGGCAGTATTTCTTGGACCGAACACAGTTCAGGAGAGGCGGGGTCCAAATATTATAGTTATCTATACCTGCCTCCCTCCTCGCGTAAATACTTTCCCATACTGAAAACATGATTACAGTACGGGACCGTATTCTTGCGGGGAGGCATGGACTCCTAGCATCGTAGATAACTATGATGCTAGGAGTCCGCCTCCCTGAACTGTGTTCGGTCCGGGAAATACTGCCGACATACGGTGATATACAGGCCAAATACGCCCGTGTGAAGCCAGCGTAAAACTCAGCCATATGAGCTGCTGACCTCTCCGGCTTCCTAATTCACGAACAGTAAGTTATCATTGAGAATACCTATGAAGACCTATATAGACAACAATACTAGAAGTGTAAATAACCATAGTACAAGTAAAGCACTAACCAATATCAAAAAAATATCTTTATTTGGAAAATATTTAAAAACATACATAGACCATCACATACAATATAAAACAACACATAATAAAAATGTGGTCGTGGTCTCTAGGAGCAACAAATGTATCATTCTACATCCATGGAATCAAACAGTGTATTGTCAAGGTATTGACAATACTGTACAAGAATACCTCAACAGTTACCGGTATACTAAATATGTACACACTGGACTAAAAATACAAATGACAGTGTCCGAGAGACTGATCCAAGATATAAAATCGGGGTCAGATCCATGTCAAATACCAACCCATATTCTGCATGTCTGCCCCTAAATGAGTCAACCACAGACCACACCAAGACACCCCGACGTACGTTTCGCCATCAGCTTTTTCAAGGGGTTATCAAGTAAGTTATCATGGTCTGCCATGTTACAGATACAGTGAAGCTGCATCCATGGTCCAGGTCCCTGTCTACAAGCCTGCTAGCACACATTGCAGGTGCCTCCCAAACTTGTGTGGTTACACCCCTGAAACTACAGAGAGAGACAGACTCCCTGCTTAACTTAGCGCAGAGGCTGCTGTAATCACAGGACTTGATTAGCTAGCAAGTTCCCTCTACAGATAGAGATAAACCGCTTGTAATTCCCTGTTTGGGATATACAAGTTATGTTCGCTATGTATCCGCTTATGTAACTGACCTCAACAGGGAGGAGGTGACGAGCTGCTATAATTCAGGTCTCCTACTCTGCCCCATACTTAAATGAATGGAGTGTGCAGCCTGCAAGCGAATGAACCGAATAAACTTCATTTTTAATTCTAGATTAGAAAATGTAATTTACACATTGAGGCAAATTCCTTGCAGTTGTTCTGCTGTATTTTCAGATTGCTGCCAACAATTGTAATTCTGTATATACGCTTATTGAGCAGTTTATTATAAGCAGTAGGACATAGATATATATATATATATATATCTATATCTTCAGAGGGTAGTGCATAATAGAAAAGAAACGGGACTGAATGCAAAACTTGTGGTGTGAACAGCTATTAGATACTGGAGCTGAGAGAGGGGCCGTTAGACAGTCCCATAACGGAAAATAGGGGGCGTGCAGATCTGCTCTGCCTAATGCAGGACGAGAATCCATAAACCTCAAGTAGAGAATCCATAAACCTCAACTAGAGAATCCCTGCGTCAGGCGCTGTACTAGGTAGAACTCCAGTTCTGTCTTGAGTGTTCCTGTCAATAAATAATAAGTAACATAAAGAGGGAACTTTTTACAGTCCGGTTCTTGCGTTATTTTAATCATGTGGTGAATACTCAGATCTATTTTGTATTTTATCAGTTTTAATATGAGTGAAGTTCTATCTTGAAGGACGAAAAATAAACTACTTTGTACTTGAACCTTTTATATACACTTATTTATTTCTATTTTTAACAGGAAAATTATTAAATCTTTCAAAACGAAGCATCTGGTACCCAGGTGAGTTCAAGTTCAGTATTTCCCGCCCTTCCTCCACCCTCTATTAGAGTTCACATCAGCGTTGGCTTTCCGTTGAGGGGATCCGTCAGAGGTTTCCATCGTGGAACCCAGCAACGGAAAGTCAAACGGAAACCACAGCTTCCGTTTGCATCACCATTGATATCAATGGTGACGGAAACATTGCTAATGGTTTCCGTTTTGTCACCGTTCCGGCAGGTTTCCGTTTTTGCGACGGAGTCAATATTGCAGCTGAACGCTGTGAACAGGCCGTTACACAATCTTTTTGCAGCTCTGCTCTGTGTAAGCTGATCTGTTGGTGAGAAGCTCCGACCACTTTTATGCCTCATAATTATTTTTTTTCCAGTGAGTGCAGAGACTCTGAACAGTTACAGACAGATTAGCCAGGTATAGGTGGAAATAGGTGTCTGATAAGTGGAGAGAGGCATTTATCTTTAACAAGATATTACACTAGCTCTACCTATACTTTTGCATGTAAAGAGTAGCTGTCCTTTAAATATGCCATAAGTCACATGCACAAAAGTGAGTTGAGAAAGATCTTTGGATGGACCTGATCTACCCGTTCTGTGCCGGGACCTGAAAGTTCTATTAAAGTTCTTATTTCTGTCATTTCGTGTTCCAGGTCTAATGTAATCACAGAGCTTTTAGATGGCGCTAAAGCTGCAAGGAATAGAGCGGTGGCTGTAGATCTGGTGCAGCTGGCGGTCAGCTTCAGTTTGACGGATACGGCACAGATTGCTCAGCGGGTTCTGAATGACTTCACCCTGACAGAAGAACAGAGGTAAATTTCACGTGTGTCGTTAATCACCTAACGGGTCTGTTGTGTGTCAGCCGGGATGGGAGCCTAATGGCTTATTCAGACAACCGGGATAGTTTTTGTTTTTTTTAATGGCCGTCACATGGTTGCATTACAATTTAATGCATGTCTATGAGGCTTTTCACACGCCAGTTTCTTTAATGGACCGTGTGAACGGGCCGGGAAAAATAGGACATGTCTTATTTTTCCCAGATCCCTCAATAGACTCAAGACTATGAGGGATCCGTGAAAACAAGTCACGCACTGGTGCAAATCGGCCATGAAAAACGGCTTATTTGACACCTGGTCGTGTGAACATAGCCTTACTGTCTCTGACATCCGTTTCACTTTAGCAAAGTTGTTGCTATGAACCCTTCTTGATAAACTGGAATTGAAAAGGTGGTTTCAGGAGGACGTCTCCTGTCCCTGATAACTTCTCTATTGAATAGTCATGTGCGAAGGATGTGTTTCCACTTTGCATTCCTTCTAGGGCTGATAAGCTCAATACAAACCGCAACCGACGGATCGTGACATTGCTTTGGCGCGCTGCCATATGGCCTCCGTGCCGTGTGCATGAGGTTTTAGATTTTCGTTCCATCACCCATTAATCCCTATTACCACTAAGGTATCTAAACTGATTCCATTGTTTTCAGTAACAAAACATTTTACAAAGGGGAATGCGTCTTTCACGAACAACAGACTGCTTTTGTGGATGTTTCCAACCTCTTGGAAAGTGCGAACTCTTAGCAGAAGTGCCAGTGCACACAAGTGTATTATGTCTACATATAACCATAAGGTTGCGCGGATCCATAATACAGAGTCCATAGACTTCAATGGGGTCCTACGGTATCGGTGTATGTCTGTGATTTACAAGCATTGCTTGTAGGGCAGAAAAACCACAGTACCATACAGCGGGATATGGAGGGGCAACTCCACCACAGTACAGAGCCACCCGGGCTCCACGTACCTCTATATAGCCTCCGCGTGCGCGGTTCTTCCGTGTGCATGAGGCTAAAGAGCAACAGATGTGACATTGATTGCAATTCGAGATGTAAAATCTATGTAGAAAATCACAGCCGTGTCAATTTGCTCGGTAATGAGATGGACATTAATTTGTATGATCATTTTCTGTTTTGGCTTTCAATACCAAATTTTTTTGACAACTGTTTTTGGAGTTTTTTACCTGCGTTTTGCTTGCTCACCCCCTCCTCCCGAGGGATGGTGTTGGATAGTCACCTGAACCATGTGGGAGGCAGTCAAGGGAAGTGCATTCTATGTGATCTACGGCTCTATTCTCTCCACCCTGAATGACCCATATTGTTTTCTTTATAGGATAACTTTACAAGATCTTACCCAGAGCAGCGGCACCAGCAGCAGTAGCACTAGCAGCAGTGACAGCGACCATGATGAAGATGGCATTACTCACTAGAACTCTGAAACCACAAAGACTGAGGTTCCAGAGACCAAGTATAAAGGAAAACAATCTTCACAAAATGTCGTCTTTTTTTAAGTGCATTCATTATCTGCTCTTTGGGGGTATTTACAATAAATTGTTCCAGAAGTTTCATTTCTCTTTTATTTTATAGTGCTCAGCTTAAAGCGTATGTTACCTATGTACACAGTTTCACCTATAGAATGAATCTACATAAAAGCAAATTGTCACTTTGTAAAAACATTACATTAAGGATTTTTTTTTTTTTAAACAAGTGTCAGTGTATTTGGTGAAACTTTCAAATTGTTTTTATTAAAAAATAATTTTTACTTTTTGAGATACATCTGCTCTGTATCCTGTATACAGAGCAGGTGTATCGTCCTCGAAGACCTGAATCCGTCAGTTCAGCAGGACTGACTGGTTCAGTGTCAGCGGGTCCTGCATGTGCCTGACACGCAGGATCCACCTGTAATCGATCACATCTAAGTTATGAAATTAGATGTGATGGGTAACAGGTGGATCCTGTGTTTTACCCGCTTTCACTGAACCAGTCTGTCCCGCGGACCTGGCGGGTACAGGTCGCAGCCAACAATACAGTTGCTCTGTATACAGGATACAAAGCAGCTGTATCTCAAAAAGTAAAAATATTTTTAATAAAAACTGATTTGAAATTTGCACCAAACACACTGACAGTCAGTATTATACTCCAGAGCTGCGTTCACAATTCTGCAAGCTCCAGAAATATCCCTGGCCCGATGATAACTACTTTGTCACATATCTCCAGTATAAAGCAGATCTGTCAGGTCTCCTATACAAATATGCAGCATAAGATATACGGGTAAGGGCTCTGGAAACGTAGCTCGAGTAAGTGCTTTTTCTGTAGATGTCACTACTGAGCTCAGAGATGTATCATTCTGCCTTATTACCTGCTGGAAGAGGACAAGAAGTGCCATTAGCAGCAGCTGTCAATTCATTATTACCATTAATGGATGAAAACAAACTAGAGGGCAATGCCAGAATCAATAGTCCGAGCCAAGATGAACTGTGCCCTCCCCCGAACACAAACCGACAAAGCTGGTCTGTCTCACTGCAAATATCTTTTTGGAGCGGGTCTTCACAATTATATTTATCAAAATGTTCTCCCCTTTATTCTCAAAGAAGATAAAAATGTGATCATGACAGAACTGATTAAGATTTGGCAGAATAAATATTAAATAAAACAAGTGTGAAGCCAACCTAAAGGGCCTTTTACACGGGCTGATAATCCTTTTAATCATCGTTCCATCTAACGTACCAATTCGTTGGCCAGTGTAACCGATCAGCGATGGTTCGCTCGTCATTGATCGCATTTTGTATGATGACTTAAAAATCATTGATTGTCAGCAGTACAAAAACACCCGATTTATAAATAACGCCTTGTGAATGTTAACAACTTGTTAATATCAGCATTTTAGCAATCTAGCTTTCCGTCTAAGGCCCTGTTCACACTGAGTTTTTTTACGGGTTTTTTGGCGCGGAAAACGCTCCGCAAAAACCGCCCAAAAATGCCTTCCATTGATTTCAATGGGAGGCGGACGAGTTTTTTTACCGCGAGCGGAAAAACCACGTCGCGGTAAAAAGAAACGACATGACCCATCTTGAGGCGGTTTCCGCCTCCAAAACCCCATTTCAATCAGTCAGAAACAGGAAGAAAACGCCTCGACGAGTGTTTTGACGAGTTTTTGTCAAACCACTGTGCAAAAAATGTCTGGAGCAGAATTTTCCTCCTGCAAAAAACTCTGTGTGAACATAGCCTAAAAGGTCCCTTAAAGGGAATCTTGCCGTTTTCACTCTGGCCACTGAGCCTCACAAAAGACTGACACTTCCTGTTCTGTAGAGATCAGTTCTTCGCAGTCATCTCATTATTATCACAGGCAGGACTACAATGAACAGTAACAGCTATATATAGATAACACAGGATCCATCATTGGTAATAGGTGATGGACACCCCTCCTCCCCCTTCCTGCACAATGACCTCTGCAAAGCTCGCAGAGCATGCCTAGAAAACTTCCTCAGAAGTCAATGGGTCGCCTCCTGTTCACAAGTTACTTTGGTCCATGTGGCTGCTGTAAAGCATATGTCTAAATGCTGTTAACCTCGGATCAGGCAAGATGGCTGCCGCCATAAATGTGCAGAAAAGGGAATACATTTTTTTCTGCAATCAAACAATATAAACCGATGAGAAAAAAAATAGTTTACGTATCTGGTTTTAATTAGTAAAAAAAAAATATTGAAGGACGGGAGAGGATTGTGTGGACTTGATACAATTGGTACAGGTTTTGGACAGTTTCCACTCACTAACAACAAGCAGGAGTCCAGTAATATAAATGGTGAGTCCATACAATGATTAACTGCATAGTTATAAAACTCCCTTGGTTCACGCTAAGGCCAAATTCACACGAACTAGTGCAAACTCACATGTGAAAACCGGCCGTTTTTCACGTCAGAGTTGCACCTGTGCGGGTCCTGTTTTCACTGATTACCCATAGACTTGAGTCTATCGAGTGATCTGTGAAAATTTAAAAAAAAAGGACATGTTCTATTTTTCAACGGACCCTTCACACTGTCTGTTGAAACAAGGTCGTGTGAACAGCCCCATTAAAATATATTCGTCCGTGTGACGGCCGTTGTTTTAACAGCCTGATGATATAAAGAAGGACACACCTCTCCACACACCCAGTCCGGTTTCCTGTCCTCTGGATGGGATTGGCCTGTGGATCAAGACCCAGGATTGCAGACCCTCCAGCCGGTAATCACCTGTGTTCTTGGAGGTATTCTGAAGGTGTAAGACTCCTAGGGAGCAACCTTAAGTCAGGGGCTCGTATCCCCCTCCTCTCCCAGTCACCGCTTCCCTCTATGGAGGTGATAAGCACCCACCGCGGATAAGGTCTCCTGGGGTCAGGCCCGGCTTCAGTTTACAGAGAAGGAGCCAGGACTCATGGCCTAGCATTCGGCCACTTCCGGCTCACTGCATTGACCACTTCTGGCGGAAGTGATGCGTGGATTTCCCAGGAAGCGGTGTTCTGTCGGCCCAGTTGGGGAGGAGGGGCTACAGCGCATCATAGCCTGTTAGCCTCCCCTGCCAATCCTAGGCCTACTTTAGACCTGAACCAAAATGGCTCCTTCTCCAACCAAGCAACCAGTATGGAAGCTCCAGGAGAGATTAGACCCAGCAAGATCCTCCAGTCCGGTACTTTAAACAGCATGGGATCGTCTAGGAAGCATGGTAGGACAAACTAACCTTTTTTCATTTATTAATTTTGTCCTTCCTTGTATAGTATATGTTTCTTAGGTCAGAAAGGGTCCCAGGGAAAAGTTGGACACGACTCGCAACAGAGAACGTGCTATGTGTTGCAGAATAAAAACCTAAAAATAGTCAAAACCATGCTTATACTGATAAAATATATAATTTTATTGGTACAAAATATAGAAAACACACACATTAAAATCAAAGATGATTACCACAGTGTGAAGCAGATGAGGCCAGACAGTTGTCAATAGTTGGATAATAAATAAACATATATGTGTTTTGGAAGTATCATGAGTAAGGCTTGGAGTAACTGCAACCATGAAAGCACATTCAGTGCTCTACATAATGTATGAGATATATAAACCCAGGAGACATGTAATGTGTTCTACACCGTGTTCCAAATTATTATGCACATTGGATTTAAGTGTCAAACATTTAATTATTAGTTTTTCAATGAAACTCATGGATGGTATTGTGTCTTAGGGCTCTTTGGATCATTTTAATCAATCTCAGACACCTGTGATAATTAGTTTGCCAGGTGTGCCCAATCAAAGGAATACTACTTAAGAAGGACGTTCCACATTATTAAGCAGCCACAGGTTTCAAGCAATATGGGAAGAAAAAGGATCTCTCTGCTGCCGAAAAGCATAAATAGTGCAATACCTCGGACAAGGTATGAAAACATTGGATATTTCAAGAAAACTTAAGCGTGATCATCTTACTGTGAAAAGATTTGTGGCTGATTCAGAGCACAGACGGGATCGTTCAGATAAAGGCATAATGAGGAAGGTTTCTGCCAGACAAATTAATAGGATTAGGAGAGCAGCTGCTAAAATGCCATTGCAATGCAGCAAACAGGTATTTGAAGCCGCTGGTGCCTACGCATTTCCGAATTAGGTGCCATGTCGGCTACTCGCCCTGGGGGTTTATTAGTTAACAATATTGTCTTATCCAGCTCTAGCATCCGTTTCCGCATAAGGAAATCCAAGATGGACGTTTTTGGCAAAGGCTGTTGGGTATCCCTGCGGCCCGTACCCGGGCCGGCCTGCCCAGTTCAGACTATTGCTCAGTATTCACAGTCCCACTTGTCTGGTTCCCAATTTCTATCTCATTTAGATGGAAAACCCCTCACCAGGTTTCAGTTTTCAGCGGTTTTCAGGTCCGCTCTGTCCAGTGCGGGTTTCCCCCCAAAGGAGTTTGGAACTCATTAGTTTCGCATCGGGGCTGCTACTACAGCTAGCGAATTGGGCCTACCCGACGGCGAGGTCCGCCGCATTGGGCGTTGGCACTCTGAATGTTTTGCTGGCTATATTTGTCCGGATTTGGTTTTGCATTAATGTTGTTTCTTAATTACAGCTTCTCGCCCTGCAATATGGATCCTCGGGCACTCATATGTTTTTTGGGCGGTACGAAGGGCTTCCATACGACCGGGAGGTCTCTTGCCTGGTGTGTTGGGAGCTGATGTTCATTGGAGAGGAGTTCGTGGCTTGAGATGGCTGGAGGTATTGCCTGAAGTGGTAGCTATCAGCAGGCAGCGAGCTACACCTACGGTGCTGGTGATCCATGTTGGAGGGAACGACTTGTGTTCCGTCCATTTAGGTGAACTGATAGTGTTAATTCAGTCGGATCTAGAAAGGTTCACGTCGTTTTTCTCACAGTTGCTACTGGTTTGGTCCGAAGTGATTCCCCGGGCGGAGTGGCAAGGTTCACGTGATCTTAATGCCATTGAGAGGGGGGAGGCGCCTGTTAAACACCAGTGTCTCCAGGTACGTCAGAGCCGGTGGTGGGGTGGTGATTAGGCAATTAGAAGGGGATAACAGGTGTTTACTGCTGCAGGATGGGGTGCACCTCACCAATATTGGGTTGGACATCTTTTTGTCAGGACTCCAGGATGGAATGGAGGAGGCTTTGTTCAGGTTGACCGGGGGTCGTGGAGGAGGAGGTATGCGCAATTGAGGATGCGCATCCTCCTCGTGGCGGTATTTTGTTATCAAAAGAAGTGACCTACATGCCCTGCCTTAGGCGGGCTGGCATACGGGTATAAGCGGTAAATGGGTTTATTTTGGAAATATTGGAATAATAAATAAAGCTGTGGCCGACCCTCGTGTCAACCCACGTTTAAAAGTTCAGTTGGTGTCAGTCAAATTATTTGTAGCATTGAGGTAATTCACCCTAGCCTGTACACGATGGAGGTATGCGCACAGTCATAACTTTTTTATGTGGAGGTCGCTGTATGAGGCTGGATTCACACATGCAGTTTTTTCACTCAGGAATTTTTTACAGCCAAGTACAGGAATGGATACAAAAAGGAGAAGTATCAGTCTTTCCTTTATACTTTTTCTTCTTTTTAGATCTTCTTCTGTGTGTTTTTTGCACAAAAAAACGGCATAAAAATCTGTATGTGTGAATCCAGGCTTAGGGCCTGTTCACACAGAGTTTTTTGCAGGCAGAGTCTGCGACCTTAACGCAGCACCTTAGACCGCTCGGCCATCCTGACTTGTAGAAAAGGCAAGCTTTTCAGAAACGGAAGCAAAAAAAGTCATGCTGAGAGTCCAGTTTTTGGGAATTTATAATAGAAAGATTAGAACTGTTCCTTGTCCATTTCCATCTTGTAGTTATTGGTTTATAATTAACAGTACTGTAAAAAAGAGGTCCTGAAGGACCCTTTTTCTTGCTTTAACCTGAAAATACAGAAAAACTACCCTGGGAGGTACCCAGCAGTAGTTTAGTGGAGTTCCATTCTCTATAACATTCGCTCAAGTAAGCAGAGGAATCTGTATTGTTTTACATAGTTTACTTATATTTAGGGTCTGGCCAGAGATATGGGGATCATGAGTACTCAGAGTAGGTAGAGAATATGGTCAAGGTTAAAAAAGTTGTCAGAAAGGGGTTTTGTGAAAGTTGTGGTACTGAAAAGCTATCTACTGCACCTGAGTGTATGGAGTGGAGCACTTCTCTTTATCAGAATTTAGATTAAGCCGCGTAAATGGTTGGGGCTGCAGGTGTTTGTCATGTAGGGGTTTCTCTGACAGTTTTACAAGGCGTAGAATTTCTTTGGCTCCAAACTCATCTGATGCAAAGCCACATGTATATAAGTGGCTCGGGCTGGTCTCTTGCGGCTATAGAGTGCACAATAGTGGAGCTAGGCCCAGAAAGAGGCCGTGTGTCTTGAATATTGCTACTACTTCACATGGTTGCAGCGGCTTAATGCTATCAGTAATAGAACTCCTCCGTTTGCCGTGCTCAGCTGCATAGAGGTTGGTGGGACAGCTTTGCTGCACTATCACTCATTGTACTGGATGCAGACTTGTCTCAAGGTCTGGTGGTGAGTCTGTAGATGTCTTTACAGGCAGTTGGCCAGAATTCTACCGGGATAGCGGAGGAGCTCAAGGAGAATGACTCATTACTCCATGAGTGAAAGGTCTCACATTTAAATAAGCTAAAGAAAATATGAGTGTTCAAAAGTGGGATTATAATCCACGCCTTCACGAGAGAATGCTCGGTCAACCTATCCTACACAAAAGCGCAATTTTTCAAGATTGGATGCCAAGCCAGTCATCTTAAGAGTCTAACATTTTGGGGCGTTTTTTTTACTATTTTTTCAGCAGTGCTGACGGAATGACATTGAAGCATGTTTAAGAAAAGATGTGTTGTCAGAAGTGGGATTTGAACCCACGCCTCCAGGGGAGACTGCGACCTTAACGCAGCGCCTTAGACCGCTCGGCCATCCTGACTTGTAGAAAAGGCAAGCTTTTCAGAAACGGAAGCAAAAAAAGTCATGCTGAGAGTCCAGTTTTTGGGAATTTATAATAGAAAGATTAGAACTGTTCCTTGTCCATTTCCATCTTGTAGTTATTGGTTTATAATTAACAGTACTGTAAAAAAGAGGTCCTGAAGGACCCTTTTTCTTGCTTTAACCTGAAAATACAGAAAAACTACCCTGGGAGGTACCCAGCAGTAGATTAGTGGAGTTCCATTCTCTATAACATTCACTCAAATAAGCAGAGGAATCTGTATTGTTTTACATAGTTTACTTATATTTAGGGTCTGGCCAGAGATATGGGGATCATGAGTACTCAGAGTAGGTAGAGAATATGGTCAAGGTTAAAAAAGTTGTCAGAAAGGGGTTTTGTGAAGGTTGTGGTACTGAAAAGCTATCTACTGCACCTGAGTGTATGGAGTGGAGCACTTCTCTTTATCAGAATTTAGATTAAGCCGCGTAAATGGTTGGGGCTGCAGGTGTTCGTCATGTAGGGGTTTCTCTGACAGTTTTACAAGGCGTAGAATTTCTTTGGCTCCAAACTCATCTGATACAAAGCCACATGTATATAAGTGGCTCGGGCTGGTCACTTGCGGCTATAGAGTGCACAATAGTGGAGCTAGGCCCAGGATGTGGCCGTGTGTCTTGAATATTGCTACTACTTCACATGGTTGCAGCGGCTTAATGCTATCAGTAATAGAACTCCTCCGTTTGCCGTGCTCAGCTGCATAGAGGTTGGTGGGACAGCTTTGCTGCACTATCACTCATTGTACTGGATGCAGACTTGTCTCAAGGTCTGGTGGTGAGTCTGTAGATGTCTTTACAGGCAGTTGGCCAGAATTCTACCGGGATAGCGGAGGAGCTCAAGGAGAATGACTCATTACTCCATGAGTGAAAGGTCTCACATTTAAATATGCTAAAGAAAATATGAGTGTTCAAAAGTGGGATTTAAATCCACGCCTTCACGAGAGACTGCTCGGTCACCCTATCCTACACAAAAGCGCAATTTTTCAAGATTGGATGCCAAGCCAGTCATCTGAAGAGTCTAACATTTTGGGGCGTTTTTTTTTACTATTTTTTCAGCAGTGCTAACGGAATGACATTGAAGCTTGTTTAAGAAAAGATGTGTTGTCAGAAGTGGGATTTGAACCCACGCCTCCAGGGGAGACTGCGACCTTAACGCAGCGCCTTAGACCGCTCGGCCATCCTGACTTGTAGAAAAGCCAAGCCTTTCAGAAACGGAAGGAAAAAAAAGTCATGCTGAGAGTCCAGTTTTTGGGAATTCATAATAGAAAGATTAGTACTGTTCCTTGTCCATTTCCATCTTGTAGTTATTGGTTTATGATTAACAGTGCTGTAAAAAAGAGGTCCTGAAGGACCCTTTTTCTTGCTTTAACCTGAAAATACAGAAAAACTACCCTGGGAGGTACCCAGCAGTAGTTTAGTGGAGTTCCATTCTCTATAACATTCACTCAAGTAAGCAGAGGAATCTGTATTGTTTTACATAGTTTACTTATATTTAGGGTCTGGCCAGAGATATGGGGATCATGAGAACTCAGAGTAGGTAGAGAATATGGTCAAGGTTAAAAAAGTTGTCAGAAAGGGGTTTTGTGAAAGTTGTGGTACTCAAAAGCTATCTACTGCACCTGAGTGTATGAAGTGGAGCACTTCTCTTTATCAGAATTTAGATTAAGCCGCGTAAATGGTTGGGGCTGCAGGTGTTCGTCATGTAGGGGTTTCTCTGACAGTTTTACAAGGGGTAGAATTTCTTTGGCTCCAAACTCATCTGATACAAAGCCACATGTATATAAGTGGCTCGGGATGGTCTCTTGCGGCTATAGAGTGCACAATAGTGGAGCTAGGCCCAGGATGTGGCCGTGTGTCTTGAATATTGCTACTACTTCACATGGTTGCAGCGGCTTAATGCTATCAGTAATAGAACTCCTCCGTTTGCCCTGCTCAGCTGCATAGAGGTTGGTGGGACAGCTTTGCTGCATTATCACTCATTGTACTGGATGCAGACTTGTCTCAAGGTCTGGTGGTGAGTCTGTAGATGTCTTTACAGGCAGTTGGCCAGAATTCTACCGGGATAGCGGAGGAGCTCAAGGAGAATGACTCATTACTCCATGAGTGAAAGGTCTCACATTTAAATATGCTAAAGAAAATATGAGTGTTCAAAAGTGGGATTTAAATCCACGCCTTCACGAGAGACTGCTCGGTCACCCTATCCTACACAAAAGCGCAATTTTTCAAGATTGGATGCCAAGCCAGTCATCTGAAGAGTCTAACATTTTGGGGCGTTTTTTTTACTATTTTTTCAGCAGTGCTGACGGAATGACATTGAAGCATGTTTAAGAAAAGATGTGTTGTCAGAAGTGGGATTTGAACCCACACCTCCAGGGGAGACTGCGACCTTAAAGGAACAGTGTCACGACCAACTTTTTTTTTAATATGTTATGTGTTTTAGTGTGATAGATCAATAAATTTTATTAATGTATGTTGCTGTGTTGTACTTTTTACGTTTTTACTTGATTTACTTCTCTATGGGGGCTGCCATTTTTGTTTCCATTACTGTGTGTGTCGATTAACGACACACACAGACATGGAATACGGCAGCCACAGTCCCATAGGGACTGCGAACGGCTCCCGTCCCATTGACTGCCGTGTACGGCGTCTGTGTGGGAACTGCGCATGCGCCGCTCCCACACAGTCCTATTCGAAATTGGCGCCGTCCGGCGCCATTTTCCTGTGGACCGGAAGTCGCGGCCGGACAGTAATATTACTACTTCCGGTCGCGGCTTCCGGACTTGTGCACATGGAACAGCGGCAGCAAACGGAGCGGACGGGCCGGAGGGAGCCGCGGCGGCAGGAGCAGGTAAGAGATTTCAATGTATGTTCGTGTTTACTACTGTATGTAAACCTACTACGCTGTGTGTTAGCTCAAAAAATGGCGACACACAGTGTAGGAGGTTACACCGTTCAAACCCCTCGTTTATCCCGGCACTAGCCAGGATAAAGGAGGGGGGGATGCTGAGAGCTCACTAGAGCGAGAGCTTTTAACCCAATGTTGCAATGCTGCAATTTTGGGAAATAGCTCCATCTAGTGACCAAAAATGGGTAGTATTATAAATTAGAAATAATTTATAATATTTCCTGACTCGTGAAAAAAATAAAAAAAATGTGAACAATGTTTAATCACCCACACACTAAATGTTTAATTAAAAAAAAACAAACATGTTTTTCGGGCAACACCATGCCTTTAACACAGCGCCTTAGACCGCTCGGCCATCCTGACTTGTAAAAAAGCCAAGCCTTTCAGAAACGGAAGCAAAAAAAGTCATGCTGAGAGTCCAGTTTTTGGGAATTTATAATAGAAAGATTAGAACTGTTCCTTGTCCATTTCCATCTTGTAGTTATTGGTTTATAGTTAACAGTAATGTAAAAAAGAGGTCCTGAAGGACCCTTTTTCTTGCTTTAACCTGAAAATACAGAAAAACTACCCTGGGAGGTACCCAGCAGTAGTTTAGTGGAGTTCCATTCTCTATAACATTCGCTCAAGAAAGCAAAGGAATCTGTATTGTTTTACATAGTTTACTTATATTTAGGGTCTGGCCAGAGATATGGGGATCATGAGTACTCAGAGTAGGTAGAGAATATGGTCAAGGTTAAAAAAGTTGTCAGAAAGGTTAAAAAAGTTGTCAGAAAGGGGTTTTGTGAAAGTTGTGGTACTGAAAAGCTATCTACTGCACCTGAGTGTATGGAGTGGAGCACTTCTCTTTATCAGAATTTAGATTAAGCCGCGTAAATGGTTGGGGCTGCAGGTGTTCGTCATGTAGGGGTTTCTCTGACAGTTTTACAAGGGGTAGAATTTCTTTGGCTCCAAACTCATCTGATACAAAGCCACATGTATATAAGTGGCTAGGGCTGGTCTCTTGCGGCTATAGAGTGCACAATAGTGGAGCTAGGCCCAGGATGTGGCCGTGTGTCTTGAATATTGCTACTACTTCACATGGTTGCAGCGGCTTAATGCTATCAGTAATAGAACTCCTCCGTTTGCCGTGCCCAGCTGCATAGAGGTTGGTGGGACAGCTTTGCTGCACTATCACTCATTGTACTGGATGCAGACTTGTCTCAAGGTCTGGTGGTGAGTCTGTAGATGTCTTTACAGGCAGTTGGCTAGAATTCTACTGGGATAGTGGAGGAGCTCAAGGAGAATGACTCATTACTCCATGAGTGAAAGGTCTCACATTTAAATATGCTAAAGAAAATATGAGTGTTCAAAAGTGGGATTTAAATCCACGCCTTCACGAGAGACTGCTCGGTCACCCTATCCTACACAAAAGCGCAATTTTTCAAGATTGGATGCCAAGCCAGTCATCTGAAGAGTCTAACATTTTGGGGCGTTTTTTTTTACTATTTTTTTAGCAGTGCTAACGGAATGACATTGAAGCATGTTTAAGAAAAGATGTGTTGTCAGAAGTGGGATTTGAACCCACACCTCCAGGGGAGACTGCGACCTGAACGCAGCGCCTTAGAACGCTCGGCCGTCCTGACTAATAGAGAATCCAAGCCTTTCAGAAACGGAAGCAAAAACAGTCATGCTAAGAGTCCAGTTTTTGGGAATTCAGAATAGAAAGATTAGAACTGTTCCTTGTCCATTTCCAGCTTGTAGTTATTGGTTTATGATTAACAGAACTATAAAAAAGAGGTCCTGAAGGACCCTTTTTCTTGCTTTAACCTGAAAATACAGAAAAACTACCATGGTAGGTACCCAGCAGTAGTTTAGTGGAGTTCCATTCTCTATAACATTCACTCAAGTAAGCAGAGGAATCTGTATTGTTTTACATAGTTTACTTATATTTAGGGTCTGGCCAGAGATATGGGGATCATGAGAACTCAGAGTAGGTAGAGAATATGGTCAAGGTTAAAAAAGTTGGCAGAAAGGGGTTTTGTGAAAGTTGTGGTACTAAAAAGCTATCTACTGCACCTGAGTGTATGGAGTGGAGTACTTCTCTTTATCAGAATTTAGATTAAGCTGCGTAAATGGTTGGGGCTGCAGGTGTTCGTCATGTAGGGGTTTCTCTGACAGTTTTACAAGGGGTAGAATTTCTTTGGCTCCAAACTCATCTGATACAAAGCCACATGTGTAAAGGATCTGCCAGACACAGCTTCTGTGTCAACGCCCATAGGTAATCAGTCTGCACATGCTTCTACGTCTGTCAGACTGACTCCATCCTCCACCACTCAGGATGGCAGGCTTAGGAGTGGGAGAGCCTATCACAGCCTGGCCAGACGGAGCTAGCTCCCGCCCTCTGTCTATTTATACCTGCCTTTCCTGTTCCTCCTTTGCTTGTGATTCTTCTCTGCTGGTTTCCTGGCCCTGCTGCAGCTTCTTGAACTACTTCCCTCTGCTTGTATTTGACCTTGGCTTTACTGACCACTCTTCTGCTCTGCGTTTTTGTACCTCGCTCATCTCCTGGTTTGACTCGGCTCGTTCACCTAACTTGTTGCTCACTGTGTTCCCGTGGGCAACTTCCCCATTTCCCCGGCTTCCTTGTACCCTTGTCTGTTTGTCTGTCGTGCACCTATTGAGTGTAGGGACTGTCGCCCAGTTGTACCCCGTCGCCTAGGGCGGGTCGTTGCAAGTAGGCAGGGACTGAGTGGCGGGTAGATTAGGGCTCACCTGTCTGTCTCCCTACCCCGACATTACACAGGTGCAGTAGATAGCTTTTCAGTACTACAAATTTCACAAAACCCCTTTCTGCCAACTTTTTTAACCTTGACCATATTCTCTACCTACTCTGAGTTCTCATGATCCCCATATCTCTGGCCAGACCTTAAATATAATTAAACTATGTAAAACAATACAGATTCCTCTGCTTACTTGAGTGAATGTTATAGAGAATGGAACTCCACTAAACTACTACTGGGTACCTCCCAGGGTAGTTTTTCTGTATTTTCAGGTTAAAGCAAGAAAAAGGGTCCTTCAGGACCTCTTTTTTACAGCACTGTTAATCATAAACGAATAACTACAAGATAGAAATGGACAAGAAACAGTTCTAATCTTTCTATTCTGAATTCCCAAAAACTGGACTCTCAGCATGACTGTTTTTGCTTCCGTTTCTGAAAGGCATGAATTTTCTATAAGTCAGGATGGCTGAGCGGTCTAAGGCGCTGCATTCAGGTCGCAGTCTCCGCTGGAGTCGTGGGTTCTGATCCCACTTCTGACAACACATCTTTTTTTAAACACGCTTCCATGTGATACCTTCAGCACTGCTGAAAAAATAGTAAAAAAAAACCACAATGCCGAAACACGCCCCTAAATGTTAGACTCTTCAGATGACTGTCAAGTCGTGTCTTCCGCTGCATCCACGATGCCACCAGCTGTGAAAGTCAAGTTGTGGTTCGGCTACTGTCTACATTGCCTCAGGTACCCATTCTGGACTATAGATATTGTTTTGTACCTTGTTGGCCAGCTGCTACCCTGCTACGCGGTACGCCCCAGTGGGTCCACACCCACGCCGTGACACATATATATTGCATGATGCATTTAAACAACTTGCCCATCAAATAACACGTCAGAACCCCAGACAAAGGCTTTCAGCCAAAAACGCGTGTCTGTGTGTGACGCCAGACAGTGACTGTTATTTGATGGGTAAGTTGCTTTAATGCATCATGTAATATATATATATATATATATATATATATATATATATATATATATATATATATATATATATATATATATATATATTTATATATATACTCCAGAAACAAACATATAATAGGAGCAGCACTGTGCAAAAAAACAAAAACAGCTGGTGCTAGGCTTCAGATAACAGGGAGTGACGTTCTCCCAGTGAGGTTACATAGTTACATAGTTACATAGTTAGTACGGCTGAAAAAAGACACATGTCCATCAAGTTCAACCAAGGGATGGGAAAAGGGAAGGAAAAATAGGAGCTAATATTTTTTTGTTCTAGGAAATTATCTAACCCTTTTTTAAAGCCATCTACTGTCCCTGCTGTGACCAGCTCCTGCGGTAGGCTATTCCATAGATTCACAGTTCTCACGGTAAAGAAGCCTTGTCGCCTCTGCAGCTTGAACCTTTTTTTCTCCAGACGGAGGGAGTGCCCCCTTGTTTTTTGAGGGGGTTTTACAAGGAACAGGATTTCACCATATTTTTTGTATGTGCCATTAATATATTTATATAAGTTAATCATGTCCCCCTATAGTCGTCTTTTTTCAAGGCTAAATAGGTTTAATTCTTTCAATCTTTCCTCATAACTTAGATTCTCCATGCCCCTAATTAGCTTCGTTGCTCTTCTTTGTATTTTTTCCAACTCCAGGGCATCCTTTCTATGAACTGGAGCCCAGAACTGAACTGCATATTCTAGATGAGGCCTCACTAATGCTTTGTAAAGTGGTAATATTACATCCCTGTCCCGGGAGTCCATGCCTCTTTTAATACACGACAATATCCTGCTGGCCTTTGAAGCAGCTGATTGACACTGCATGCTGTTATTGAGTTTATGATTTACAAGAACACCCAGATCCTTCTCAACAAGTGAATCCGCCAGTGTAGCTCCCCCTAGGACATATGATGCATGCAGGTTGTTGGTACCCAGATGCATAACTTTACATTTATCTACATTAAACTTCATCTGCCAAGTGGACGCCCAAACACTTAGTTTGTTTAAATCTGCCTGCAATTCATGAACATCTTCCATAGACTGAACTATATTACATAGCTTGGTGTCATCTGCAAAAATAGAAATAGTGCTATTAATCCCATCTTCTATATCATTAATAAATAAGTTGAGTAATAGTGGTCCCAGCACTGAACCCTGGGGTACACCACTTATAACCGGGGACCATTCAGAGTAGGAATCATTGACCACAACTCTCTGGATACGGTCCTTGAGCCAATTCTCAATCCAATTACAAACTATATTTTCTAAACCTATAGTCCTTAATTTACCCATTAGGCGTCTATGGGGGACAGTGTCAAATGCCTTTGCAAAGTCCAAAAACACTAAATCCACAGCGGCCCCTCTGTCTAGGCTTCTGCTCACCTCCTCATAAAAACAGATTAGGTTAGTTTGACAACTTCTGTCCTTAGTAAAACCGTGCTGGCTGTCACTTATAATGCTATTTATTGTCACATAATCCTGTATATAGTCCCTCAATAGCCCCTCAAACATTTTCCCCACGATGGATGTTAAGCTTACTGGTCTATAATTACCCGGGGAAGACCTAGAGCCCTTTTTGAAAATAGGCACCACATTTGCGCTGCGCCAGTCCCTTGGCACTATACCAGTCACTAGAGATTCTCTGAATATTATGAAAAGGGGGACAGAAATAACTGAACTAAGCTCTTTAAGAATTCTAGGGTGTAACCCATCTGGTCCCGGGGCCTTGTGCACATTTATTTTATTTAATTTAGCTTGGACCATATCTACATTCATCCAATTCAGTATATCAACTGATATATTAACAGCACTGGCACCGGCTACATCAGCTGCTCTTTCTTCTGTTGTATATACAGAGCTAAAGAACCCATTTAGTAACTCTGACTTCTCTTGATCCCCTGTGATCAACTCACCATTACCACTATCTAGGGGTCCTACATGTTCAGACCTTGGCTTTTTAGCATTTATATACTTGATATAGGTATATAGGTATATGGAAAAAATCGAGCAAAGAAGCAGCACTCAATAGCAAAAAAAAATGAAGTTTATTCACCCAACACAGCAACGTTTCACTTCCTCCATGGAAGCATTTTCAAAGTTTGAAAATGCTTCCATGGAGGAAGTGAAACGTTGCTGTGTTGGGTGAATAAACTTCATTTTTTGCTATTGAGTGCTGCTTTTTTGCTCGATTTTTTCTATATATATATATATATATATATATATATATATATATATACAGATACCCTTGATTCATACTATTGGACAAAAAATGTTTGTGTGAATTGCGTTGGTTTTCGCCATTACCTTTAGATGTGACATTGTGTGGGGTCTGGGGAACGCACCATTCCCTGATTCCACCTAGTCTTCTATATTGGTGCATATAGCTATATGCTGTGATATTTTGATCTAGCATTCATGTCCATTTAGTATGTCACTGTTTGGCATCCATGTTTCCACACTGTGGTAACCACCTCTGAATTTTAATGTATTTTTATGTTTCTGTTATCAATACATTTTTAACTTTTATACTGCCTTGGTGCATCATAGACCCCAATTTTAAGTGGTTATTTTCATTAGTGAGTTTTTCACCGTTTATATCATGTGTATATTGGGCCTATATTGCCTCCCCTATATATGACATATGCTATATATGTGAGATTATCTCTATGATGTGGAGGGGGATTTGGGTTCTTCTCCGTATCGGTATAGTGTTGTTAAAGTACCATTCTAGGAAAAAGTGATACACTGTGTTATATGTAGTGCAGGGCCTTAAGGGGCAAGTCTTTACTTTATTTTTGGAGTTATTTGAATCGATATGTCATGCCCCGCCCTCTGTACAAGGCATTACACAGTGTATCAGTACTTCCTGGAGTGTTCCTTTAAGTACTGGTCTCCATGATGCTCTATTCTGTTATTAGATAATGTCCTGCTGAGTTGTGGATATTTGTCTTGTATATAGAGCTGTAGCAATAGAACAGATTAGGAATTATTATAAAAAAGAAAACTGTTTCTCATTCACTAGACCCAAGAATGACATAAAATTATTTAAAAGCTTAATTTCAATATTGTCTACATGCACATCTATGGGTCATATATAACGGGACTAAAGTATTGAAATATTATTCCTTCCTTAATTCCGGTTCTGAATATTCCGAGTACTCATAGACTCGCTTAGTCTTGTCTAGGAAAATATCTAGGACTGGTTTGGTTCTTGCAGTTTAAAGTCTGGGTTCGCTTTCTGTAGGACATTCACACATACAGGGCCACCATCAAGAATTTCTGGGCCCCATGCATCTAAAGAGTCTTGGCCCCATCCCCCTTATTACCAGGAGTGGATTATTGGGGGGGGGGAAATACTGGCAGATGCTCCGGGTAGGGAATATGATACACAGTAATTTGGCAGGAGCTCTATGAAGGGTACAGGGCAGAGACAGTAGGTGGCAGGGGCTCTGTGGGGGAATAGTTGAGGCCCATGAAGTAAAAATCATTCCACTGAAGCTGCTGCCCTCCCACAGTCACTCACCATCAGTAGTGTATTTCTTTCTGTTGTTGGGCCTCTGGCTGTAGGATGGCGGACTCTCAGAACTCCCGCCAGTACAGTCTTTACCTCCTTGGCGGTAAACACACGGTAAGCATGTCTTGTCTTTGTGAGGAGAAGAGGATATTCTATAATAGATACTCACTTGGGGCTCGTATAGTTTTACTTTGAAGCATTGTCACAGTTTGATTATATACATTAGTCATGTGTCTACCACTTATGCTACCACAGCCGGTTAGGGGGAATTTATTAAAGGGTAACTAAACTTTAAAAAAAACTTTTGACATGTCATAGTGACATGTCTGAAGTTTTGATCGGTGGGAGTCTGAGAACTGAGACCCCATCTTTCCGAGGAAAGCCGATCAGAAATGAATCTACACACCGCTCGGACCCCCACCGATAAAAACTTCTGACATGTCAAAAGATTTTTAAAAGTTTAGTTACCCTTCAAGACTTGTCTTTCAGACACCAGTCTTTATCTAAAACACGATGGAGAAATATGAGGCGCTTCAGACGTGTTCCTAAGATTTCACCCACCGTGGTCTTGTGAAGTAGCGTTTTTCTGGCGAGATGATGCTGTGCCTGGCTGGTTTGAAGCTGCCTCATCCTAATTGGATTTTTTAACCCCTTCCTGCTGCAACCCCTTTTGACCTTCCTAACAGAGCTATATTTTTCAAATCTGACATGTGTCACTTAATGTGGTTATATTTTTGGAATGCCTTTACCTGTCCAAGTGATTCCAAGAATTTTTCTCGTGACTGTAATGATAGGGGTAGGGAAACGGACAAGTGAGCCCTAATCTACCCGCCACTCTGTCCCTGCCTACTTGCAACGACCCGCCCTAGGCGACAGGGTACAACTGGGCGGCGGTCCCTACGCTCAGTAAGTGCACGAGACAAACATACAAGGGAATATAAAGCAAAGGGAAAGGGGCAGTTGCCCACGGCAACACCATGAGCAACAGAGTGGTGAACGAGCCAAGTCAAACCAGGAGAGCACGAGGTACCAAACGCAGAGCAGAAGAGTAGTCAGAAAGCCAGGGTCAGAATGGAGCAGGATCAAATTGTTAGGAGCTGTAGCTGGGCCAGGAAACCACACGGAAAGAATCACAAGCAAGGAGGAACATGAAAGGCAGGTATAAATAGACAGAGGGCGGGAGCTAGCTGAGTCTGGCCAGGCTGTGATAGGCTCTCCCACTCCTAAGCCTGCCAGCCTGAGTGGTGGAAGCTGGAGTCAGTCTCAGAGAGATAGACTCAGGTGAAGACTGATTACCTATGGAAGTTAACCCCGAAGCTGTGCCTGGCAGATCCTTTACAGTGACACATTGGACTCTAATATGGAGAAGTTTCCGGCACACAAACAAATGTGGTTCAATTTTTCGATTTTATTAAACTTGATGCCATGGACAAAGTGCAACGTTTCGGTTCAACGACCTTCGTCAGGCACTAGGTCCCACTTGGCGTACAATTCTTAGGTTATATCGCGCTGCAGTCAGTATGGCGGCTTGCCGCTTCGTTCTTGGCGCTTTGTGTGCCGGATACTTCTCCATATACGATTGGGTTGGGACCCTATTCGTGCACCTTCTTCAATCTTGTGCGCTCTGAACCAATACAGACATTGGACTCTAAGTTAGTGGTAAAATTTGCTCGATACATTCAGTATTTAATTGTGAAAAACACCAAAATTTTGCTAAAAAATTAGCATCTTTATAAATGTAAATGTATCTGCTTCTAAGACAGATAGTTATACTACACAAAATAGTTACTAATTAACATTTCCCATATGTCTACTTTAGATTGGCATCATTTTTTGAACATCCTTTTATTTTTCTAGGACGTTACAAGGCTTAGTACTTTTTCAGAAATGTCTCACATTTTCAATAAAATTTCAAAAGGCTATTTTTTCAGGGACCAGTTCAGTTCTAAAGTGGATTTGAGGGCCCCATATAATAAAAACCCCCTTAAGTCACCCCATTTTAAAAAATGCACCCCTCAAAGTATTCAAAACAGCATTTAGAAAGTTTCTTAACCCTTTAGGCCTTTCACAAGAATTAAAGCAAAGTAGAGGTGAAATTTACAAATTAAATTGTTTTGCAGAAAGTCATATTTAAAAAAATAAATAAAAAATCTGTAACAGAGAAGATTTTACCAGAGAAATTTAACTCAATATTTTTTGCCCAGATTTTTTTTTACAAATATCCCACATGTGGCTATAGTGTGCTACTGGACTGAAGCACAGACCTCAGAAGCAAAGGTGCACCTAGTGGATTTTGGGCCTCCTTTTTATTAGATTATATTTTAGGCACCATGTCAGGATTGAAGAGATCTTGTGGTGCGAAAACATTGGAAACACCCCAAAACAAGACCCCATTTTGGAAACTACACCCCACAAGGAATTCATCTAGGTGTGTAGCATTTTAACCCCACGGGTGTTTCATAGATTTTATTAGAATTTGGACGTGAAAATGAAAAATGAAAATTTTTCCAAATAAGATGTAGTTTAAGCTAAAAGAAAAACAACAATGTCCACAAGCAATAAAGAATAAATAGGCCCCCAAAATTTGTAAAGCAACTTCTCTGGAGTACGGAAATACCCCATATGTGGTCATAAACTGCTGTTTGGGCACACGGCGGGGCTCAGAAGAGAAGGAGCGCCATTTGGCTTTTGGAGTGCAGATTTTGCTGGATTGGTTTCTTGACACCATGTCTCTTTTGCAAAGCTCCTAAGGTACCAGTACAGTAGAAACACCCCAAAATTGGCTTTATTTACAAAATTACACCCCTTGAGGAATTCATCTAGGGGTGTAGTGAGCATGTTAACCCCACAGGTGTTTTGCAGAAATTAGTGTGCACTCGATGTTGCAGAGTGAAAATGAGAATTTTTGCATAGATATGCCAATATGTGGTGCCCAGGTTGTGCCACCATAATAAAACAGCTCTCTAATTATTATGCTGTGTTTCCCGGTTTTAGAAACACCCTACATGTGACCCTAATCTTTTGTCTGGACATTTAAAATGCGAAATTGAGGCTTAATATAGCGATTTACAAAGTATTGGTTCACAATTGCAGAGGCTCTGATGTGAAATAATAAAAGAAACCCCTGAGAAGTGACCCCCATGTTGGAAACTGCACCCCTCAAGGCATTTATTAAGAGGTGTAGAGCGCATTTTTACCCCACTGGTCTTTTCTATAAATTAATGCACTGCAGATGGGGCAAATATTTTGTGCCCAGCTTGTGCCGCTGGAGACGCACACCCCAAAAATTGTTAAAAGGGTTCTCCCGGGTTTGGCGATGTCATATATATGGAAGTAGACTGCTGTTTGGGCAAACTGTAGGGTTCAGAAGGGAGGGAGTGCCATTTGGCTTTTGAAGCGCGGATTTTGCTTGGTAGTAGTTTTCTTTGGACTTTTACTGGTATTTCAATTTATAATGTGAGGGCACATGTAAGCTGGGCAGAGTACATCAGGGGCATAGTCAGGTGGTATAATAATGGGGTAAAAAAACAATAATCCATAGATATCTGTTAAGCTGTGGAGCAATCCTTTATACACAGGCCGGTGTCACACTGATAAATGTCATTCCTCATCCGCCTTTTGGTCCAGAATCTGCACTTTTGCAGTTTGGGGAATTTTGCTGGGAAGTGTTGTCCTGGTATAATATGGGCACCACCGCTTCCAGCAGATATGTTTGGGTCCTCCCCTTCCTGGTTCCTGAATTTTAGGACCCTGATAAATTGCCTCTTGAAACAGAAGAAATGTTTCTCTTGAGCCGGCACAACTGCATATTCTTTCTTTCCTGACTTATGGAAGCCTTAACTAATTTAAAAATTTTCATAGCCTTAGTGGTATGAGTGCCACACAGCCCCCTCCTACCAGGAAGTGCCATACAGCCCCCCTAGGTAGTGCCACACAGCACCCCCTCCCAGGTAGTGTTACACAGCCCCCTCCCAGGGAGTGCCACACAGCCCACCTCCCAGGTAGTGCCACACTGCCCACCTCCATAGTAGTGCCACACAGCCACCCTCCCTGGTAGTGCCACACAGCCCCCCTTCCTGTAGGTAGCACCTTTGGGGTTCCCTCTAGGAGTGGAATCCCCAGCCAGAGCATTGCCTACACACTGGCTGGGGATTCCGCTTTGGGAGAAGCCCCTGACATCACTGTCCATATATGGACAGTGTTGTCAGGGGTAACCCCAGAGTCATAGACCCATGCAGAGCACTACTAGCACTCTTTTTATTAACGTGAAGAAGAATACCTATTATTTTAAGATCATATAGTCAATATATCAATTAGCATATGGGAACCCATATAGAGCATGAACACCAAAAAACTTCCCTTGGATGCTACAATAAGACCACAGCAATCATTTCACACAAAAATGCAAAAAATCTTTTACTAAAGACAAACAACACAGTTGATCAAAACTGTTTAAAAGTTACACCCATAAAAACAAAATGTACAATCAGCACATAAACAGACAGTGTTAGTCATAAGGCAGGGCAGAGGATGGAGGTACTATGCATTCAATATCAATAGATATAGATCGTATTATATATGCATCGCTACATGTATGCCAAAATTACACATACTCGGACCATGGTCAAACCACAATAGCATCAATTTTCAATATATGTCAGCATGCCATAAGACCCTATGATACAACATAGTTCACCCACCATGAGCCATATTTCACTGCCACAACACTGTCAGAACACCCCAAAGCGCGTTTCGCACTTGGCTTCGTCAGGAGATGCTGAGTGAGTGTGACAAGAGGACCTATATAGTCAGTGCACAGCTGAAATTAACTAGGATTCAACTTAACCCCATTACCTGTCCGCAGGATGTTTGTTGGCGCACACGAGAGGGGAGGAAGCACCTCGATCACGCAGTTCACGGCGTCCGGAAGTTAGTAGTGCGCAACTACACAAAACTCAAGTCCATGTTGTGCCGTGAACTACGTCAACAACGGCCCCTCACCTCGCGCGCACGTACTCCATCCAAGGACCTACCAAAGCCATCTTGAGTAATGGCACAACATTACGCTTTGCCAATATCCACAGATGTAGATCGATAAATATACATAAGATCTCTAGATTAAATAAATGATGCACAGAGAACTATCATAGCATACATCAATTAGATGATGACCAAGCATGGAAAACAGGTGAGCCATACTAAATAGATATTGGCTATCACCATTTCTATAGTTATGAACAAATTTATGCCTAATGTGTACAGAAGTGGACTCAATGCATGTATAGGGCCACGTTGTGTACACACACACGGCCCAATCAATATAGATAGTATAAATTTATACAGAGTTTGGAGATATATAAAAAGTATAGTGATTATACTAGATCAAATAAAATAAAATAATAAATATAAGGAATACTCAATAAAAATAAATGAAGAATAAAAAAAAAATTGAAATAAAAAGATCTATCTATCGATCTATCTATCTATCTATCTATCTATCTATCTATCTATCTATCTATCTATCTATCTATCTATCTATCTATCTATCTATTTATCTTTAGGTTTCCGTTTGCATCACCATTGATTTCAATAGTGACGGATCCGATGCAAATCGTTTCCGTTTGTCTCAGTTGTGCAAGGGCTTCCGTTGTTTTGACGGAATATATAGCGTAGTCGACTATGGTATTGATTCCGCAGAACTATGGAACCCTTGCACAACTGAGACAAACGGAAACAATTTGCACTGGATCCGTCACCATGTGAATGAAGCCTGAGCTGCTCCCAGGGAAAGAGATTTCTGAAGTTGAAAGATATACTTCATGAGACCAAAGTAAAATAAAAAATAAGGGACTTATGCACCTTCATTAAGTAAAAATAACCAATAATAATAATAAAAAATAAACTCTATATATATATATATTTGGTTGCTTGAGAAAGGCTTTAGAGGACAGAGCTAAAACGTTGCACATGGGGCAATAAATTTACCCACTATTTTTTCACTTATACTACGGAGTGCTGCCTATTTTTTGAATAGTGTATAGCTGGGAACTTGGTCTGTTCCCCAGGGCTTGCACCCACATTTTACCGGTGCTGCTGGATCTGTTCATTTTTGTACATATATATATATAATATAAAAATTTGATCAAGGAGGCGCCCAATAGTGCAGAGATTTTTCTCTGGTAGGGGCTATGTGATAGTGGGCACCATGCTGCTAATGACAAATAATCAGAAGGTCGCTATATAGTACGACGCATTTTGAGACTTGACTTGTTGCTGATGAAGAGACCAGTCCTGAGGGTGAATTCAGTTTTTGGTTGGGTTGTGATTCGATGCAAGAAAAATAAAAATAAGCAAATAAATAATGTCGTTATGGTTACTGAGATACCAAATATGTATACTTTTTTTAATGTTTGAATATTTATTCAATAAATACTATTATTATGATTTAACAACTTTATTAGAATTCACTTATCTGTTTTTTTGTCCTGCTAGGGGACTTTTAGTTATTATTTTTTATTTTTAACCTCTGAAAACTGACAGACACAGATTAGACCAGAGGTCTCAAACTCGGCCGGGTAAGTGGACCACATAAAGAAAAAATTAGAAGTTGACTGGACGCATTTCAACAATCCAGTTTTCCAGTTTGTGTCGTTAAATGCAGTCCGGCGGCTCAGTTGGCAGCGTTTGGCAGACACATATGTAAAGATTGGGCAGCCCCTTTTCAGATCCACAGCGCCCTCTGTAGATGCTGCCACAGTGCCCTCTGTAGATACGGCCACAGTGCCCTCTGAAGATACGGCCACAGTGCCATCTGTAGATAATGCCACAGTGCCCTCGGTAGATAATGCCACAGTGCCCTCTGTAGATACTGCCACAGCTCCCCCTGTAGATAATGCCACAGTGCCTCCTGTAGATAATGCCACAGTGCCCCCTGTAGATAATGCCACACACCCCTAGATAATGCCACAGTGCCCTCTGTAGATAATGCCACACACCCCTAGATAATACCACAGTGTCCTCTGTAGATAATGCCACACACCCCTAGATAATGCCACAGTGTCCTCTGTAGATACTGCCACAAACCCACCCATAGATAATGCCACAGTGCCCTCGGTAGATACTGCCACAGTGCCCTCTGTAGACGCTGCCACAGTGCCCTCTGTAGATACTGCCACCGTGCCCTCAGTAGATAATGCCACAGTGCCCTCTGTAGATAATGCCATGCACCCCTAGATAATGCCACAGGTCCCTCTGTAGATACTGCCACACACCCACCCATAGATAATGCCAGAGTGCCCTCGGTAGATACTGCCACAGTGCCCTCTGTAGACGCTGCCACAGTGCCTTCTGTAGACGCTGCCACATAGCCCTCTGTAG